>NC_138658.1:31128680-31262331 GCF_964273445.1 Streptopelia decaocto
CCCATCTCATTAGACTCCATCTAGATGCTATGAATCCCTAAGGAGCTCGCAAGTTGGTGCGCAGTGATTCAACGCAGAAACAGGAAAGATGGCAGATGTTAACGTTTGTGTGGAACAGCATGTCTCCAAGCAGTAATCACCAGGACATTCACCATGGTTACACAGATGAGACCTGCTTGAGTTGCAGGACCAGTAAGCCCTCTTACAGTGCTCCTTTGCATCAGTCATGGACGTTTACCTGGTGAGGGGGAGGGGAAGGGCATGCTAAAAACAAAAATTGCAAAAACTGCCTGGGTGATGCTTAAATGTTTTCATTATTTTCCCTTATTCACAGGAGAACTGCTGAGTCAGCCAAGACCAGAGGGACTGACGGAGATCATCTGTCCCAAGAACGGCAGCGAGCGAGTTAATGTTGCCTTGGTTTACCCCCCTACTCCTACTGTGACCAGCCCTTGTTCCAAGTGAGACCTGAAAGCAGACCCCCATTCCCCTGTCAATAGGCACCAGAAAGCCTACATAAAACATGCACTTTCTAAGCATTTTTTCTGAAAGGTAGCAGCCCCACAGCCTGGGGACTGTCCTAATTATTTGTGGATATAGACAGCCCACTCAAAGGATAAGAGGTACAGAAAAATGGGTTGAGGTGTTCCATGAGCTATGTTGTGACAGGTGAAAGGCACACATAGTGGGCAGGACAGATCAGGAGATCAGCTTTAGGTAGGACAGGACCTCAGGTCCATGTCCACTCCCTGCTCCAAGCAGGGCCACCCTTGCAGCTGAGTTAGATTGCTTGAGACCTTGTATTAGGCAAGGGTTGATGACTGCCAAGGGTGGAGGATACCCCTCTGGACTCTAGAGGTACACTGTTCACCTGGGGCAGAACTTTTTTCCTTGTGTCCTGTCTGAGTCTCCCTTATTACAGTTTGGCTTTCATTGTCACACAGGTGGACTGCTGGCTTGTTTTCAACATGTTCTTCACCAGATCCCAAGGCAGTTGGACCCCAGGCTATGGCGGTACATGGGGTTGTCCCGTTCTAGGTGTAGGGCTATGTACTTATCCTTGTTGAATTTCACAGCACTGTTGTTGGCCCAACTTGGTGAGGTCCCTCTGGACAGGAGCTTTGCCCACCTGTGTATCAATAGCCCATATGTCCTCCATTCCACAGAGTGGGGATGTGCTTGGAAAACAGTGCTGTGTTGTAGTGGGAACAAATGTGGAACAGCACTCACAAAAACAGGCTTTTTGATGCATAGGTTTTCTTGCAGAACAGAAATGCAGCCACGGCCTGCTCTCCTTCGAGTGGCACAAGGGAATTTGGCAGGAACCTTAGAAGAGTGAGCCAAGTGTCTTGCTGGTGGCTGCTACTATGCTGCATGTGAATACATATGACTTTAACTTCAGTATCTGCAAGTAGCTTTGGATGCTGTTCTCTCTGTTCAGTACCGTCCCACCCCAAAATACGCTCATCCTGCTGAAGAATAGCTGTTGACCTGTGTGTGAAGGTGAAGTTGCCACCTGGGGGAGGAAACAAGGTAGCTGCCTTGATACTGAGCCACAGGTCACCGCTGTCTGTTCACTCTATCCTCCTGTATCTGTACTTGGCACAGCACATTTGTAACCCAAGACCGCAGTTTCTGTTTTACTATGCCGTCAGGCTGTGCCTGTGCACTTGTCCTCCTGCACTCCAGCCAGTTCCAAAATGTCTAACAACTGTGTCCCAGTTTCACAGTCACTTTGCTGGCAGGAAACTTGTGTTCTCAAAAAGGCCTGTGTTACTTTTAAAGACTTCACCCTTCCTATTTAGAAGCCTAGGGAAAAACGTGTGTCTTAGGTTATTCATCACAAGCACTATGAACCTTGCTGCTTGTGCTACATTACATTTTCTTTATCCTTTCCTCTTCCAGATAAGTCGTCCGTGCTGGTGCCAAAGGTTTTCCACCAGGCAGAACATGGCTGATGCTCTGCAGTGCTCCCGTCTCTCCAGCTGAGGAGTTGCATGCTGATGGGGATCGATGGGACTTTGGACTCTGAAATGCTGTGGGGTGGGGGCAGCTCCCAGGTGGGGGCCTCGTGGCTGGAGTGGATGCAGTCACCTGGAGATCAGGGACAACAACAAGGCATGAAGCAAAATGATTGCTGCAGATGGCAGAGCCACTGGCCAGAGGGAAGGCACTGGGGATAGGATTCTGTGGACGCATTGATCGCGTGTTGAAAACCCATTTGGATCTCATGATGAATGTAAAAATGTTCTTGGTACCATTTAATTCAGACCTGCTTGGAGGAAAGGCTCTTGAAATGAGCTGTAGCGGGATTCCCTGGATTTGTTCCTGGACAAGTGAGTTATGTGGCAGGTGGCCAAGGCTTCGGCAGGGAGGGGGTGAATGCTGTGAAGCCTTTAAAATTGCTCCACTACAAAACAGTTGGCTGTGTCCCACACAGCAGACTTGGGTGGTGGCAGCAGAGCTGGGAAGTGTTTCCTGCCTTGTGTGTTCACATACACTGTGCCATGAAGCAGTACGGATGTCTTGTAATCACACAGGAATGGAAGAAGGGCAGTCCCTGTGCCCCCGGCACTTGACATTTCTTCCTTATCGCTAGCCCCCAACAGCTCATTTTCTGCCATGCCTGGATGCTCTGGAGTTGCCGTTGTGGTATTCTCTGTGCATCGTGGCCACTAGAGCAGTAGAAATCTAGATCTGAGTCCTCCTCCTCCTAGCAAAGCCACCCAGGCATCATTGTGCAGAGATCTAGTGAAGCAGTGCATGCCTGTGTTGTACAAACTGGCCCTGATGCCCTTGGGCTGACTCTGGCAGCTGTGCTTCTTGGGCAGCTGTTCTCCCTGGGCCAGATGTGGTAAAGGGCACGCTGAGCACTGCCACAACAGTGCTGGTTTCTCTCCTGACTAGATGGTTTTTGAGGACTTCTGAGATGTCGCTGTCAGTTTGTGCCCTACAGCTGAGCCCTGATAACTGGGGTGTATGAGTCCTGCTCCATGCAAATATTTGATTTTGTGTAAACTGAATAGGAAGCAGGCATTTCCAGAGCCAGGATCCCTTCATCATATGCTGGTAGAGGTCTGAGAGGTAAGGGACTTAAAAGGTTTATGTTAATGTTCAACTATTAACCCTTCAGGCTGTGTTGGCAGACCTGGGATGGGTGATCCTGGTCAGCAGGCAGTCCCCACCAGGATGCAGGCTGGCCAGGCCTGCAGCCAGTGCAAGACAGTGACATGCATCCTGCTGGGACTTGCTGCTGTTCCATAGGTGCTGTTCCCCTGGCTTCTGGTCCTTCAAATACCATCCTTGTGTGCAGGGCTGCAAATATCCCCCTTGGCAGGAACTTAACACTGGGAAATGCAGGGCAGAACCCACTCTAGAGGGAGATTGTGGAGGCCAGGTAGAAGAAATCAAGCTATGGTGCCTCACCTCAGGGGGAAAGCTGCCAAATGAAATCTTGGCAGCTCAGTCAGCTGCACCTCTCTTCAGGATATCATTCCAGCTGGGGAGAGCTTGGGCTCAGATTTCATGTGTCGACCTGCCACCTGTGACAATGGGCATCTGAACCTTTCTTATGTCAGTGAGAAGCATTAATTGATTGTGCTTCTGTATCCCTACAGATGAATTGGGGACTAGAAATTGCCTGTGGTGGCTGGAGGGAATAGAAGGGAGGTGAGATTTTTGAGTGGTGTCAAGAATAGTGGCTGGGAAACTCCCTTGTGCTGAGTCTTGCTGCCCATGAGACATGAAGGGCCCAGGTATAGCCAAAATTTATGTTAGGGCATTCCCTACTGTCACCTCCCATGCTGGGTGGCATTCTGCTCTCTTTGCTGCTACTTACCTCTCTCTTTCCATTCTTCATAGGAAGAAACTAGCAATTTGTTGCTGTGACCATTGCGTGGAAACCACATTGTAACGAAACCACAAACTGGAATCCTTTTCTAGCCGGAGGCCTGTTTCCCAGTGCGCCCATCTGGTCTGGGATGCATGAGCATTGAAGGAGTGAGAGGACAGAGCAGACATCTTACAGCCTGCTTCTTGGGACCACAGCCCTCCTGCCGGGGCACACCACCACAGCGGGAGCACTGCATTACCTGGCCTGTGCAGGGACTCAGTCGGCTGCGTGCACTGAAGCCATAATGCCAGCAGTGTGGCAGTATGGAGATCAGTCTAGTTGGGTCTATTTAATGTGAAATGGTGAACACTCATCCGCCCACTGTTAAGTAACTGGTGTTAACTGTTTTCATCTGTGTTTTTTTTAATATGCAAAAGCTATTTAATTTTCTATGCAGTTCAAAAATGTCTCCCCTTTGCAACTGCCAGGTGGGAGATCTCTGCAGAAGAACCAAGCCAAGTGGCTGACAGTTCTTTTGATTTTGCTGTCACACTTTTTTAAGGATGTATCCTGGAGTCTTCTGCACACAGTGTCCCTTCAGTGAGCTCCTGCCTGTTAGACCCCACTTAACATCCCTGAGCCACAGGGATGAGAGCCCTGTATTTTTGTAGGATCTGTCCTCTTTCATGAGTCAGGCCACAAAGAAAGAGCTTGAAGGCAGTGCCCTAAGAGCAGAGATAACCAAGTTCAGAGCATGTATTACATTCTTGTTCTTGGCCCTGCTTGGAGAGTTACTGAACTGTTAGAAACGACTAAGGCCTATGTGGAGCACCCTGTACCCCTTACTGAAAGTGTTATGAAGAGGCTGGAAAGCACTGGGGCATCAATTGTTTCCCTGTGGAGCTAACAGTGAATTTAGCCCCTTTGGAATAGGAGGAGAATCTCCTAGTACTAGATGCCTGCTTCACTCGAGAGGACTGTGCTGGTTTTGCTTATTGGTTTGCAGACCTCTTGCTTGCTGACCAGTTGATTTCCTACTGAAACTGGTGCAGACAGGTTTGGAGGCAGAGCTGGCAAGTTGCTTTGCACTGCAGGACTTTTGGCACCTGGAACGTGTCCTGGAGTGTGTTGTGTTATTCTCCAAAGCAAAACCTGAGATTCAAATCTGCATCCGTCCAAATGAAACTCCCAGGATAGCAGCTTTGCCTTCTGCTGTGTCTGTATAACACATGAGAAATTGCATGTCCCTAAGCAGCACACAAATGTGTTGAGGTAGAGTGAGAGAGAGCGTGAAGGGTGATGCTGCACATCCAGCTCATCTTAGGACTTGCAGGGGTACTTGGAGGCCTCTGGCAACTGCAGAGGAGAGGGTCCTGGGATACCTCTGCTTTAATTGTGCTATAGGCAAAAAGATCAGAGAAATCAGGTCTGTTTCCAACCTGCCACAAGGCCAGGATGCATTTGACTAGTCTCTTTTTGTGGCAATACTGTTCTTTCGGCATTCTCTGCTCTGAGCTTGGGGGATTCAGCTTTAAAATTAAACAGAAATAGAGACCAGATTGGGATGTCACCTGCCTTGTGATCTCTCAAATCAGATGGAAGAGAGCAGGGGCTGCAGAAGTACAGGTCATCTCCCTTGCAGCTTCCCCCATGCTACAGTTCCACAGTGGCTGTGAAAACCACACAACAGTGCATTTGGGTGCTGCTTTCCCAGGAACCCAAGATGTGCTTGGCTGCACTGTAGCAATAGAGCTTACATGGGGTCTGTGTTCCCTTCCCCTTTGTACCTCTGAGGTGGTTAAAGTTTGCCAGAGCAGTAGGGTCTCCTCACTGAAGTTGTGTTAAAGGGAACTGCAAATAGCATTTAGGAGCTCACTAAGTGAGGCAAAAACCCACTGGCTAACTCCTGCAGAGCCAGATCCTGGAGCTCAGGTCCTCCCGTGCCCTTTGTGTGGGATCTTGGGCTGGCATCCTTGCAACAGCAGTGCGGGGAGGTGGAGACACTGCACTGCAGTAAGCACAAGAAGAGGCAAGCCAAGTGGGCCTCAGTGTAGCACTCATCACGCACTTCATGGCTCAGTTCATGGACTGTAATTGCAGATATTCATATAATCTACACCCCTGGGCAGGACTCTGCGCACACATACATGCATGCCCAGACATACACCACGCGCACACTCACCCACACATCCTTGCCAAAACAACTGAAAATAAAAGTGATCTCAATCTCAAGGAGAGGCCTGGCTGTTTGATTTGTTTCTCCTCTTCCAGTGCCTCCTTGGGCCCTAGCTCTGGAAGTATCTGTTCCACATTGTAGATGTGGGGTTTTCTGAATCCAGGTACCATGTTATTTGTTGTTTTGTAAGTCTCGTTTCCCTGCAAACCCTGCTCAAGTGCCACGTTGTTCAGAGGTGGGAGCCTTCTGCTTGCCAATGTGGGCATGAGCGGCAGCACCAGGAGGGTGAATTAAAAGTGAGTCCCTTTCCACGCAGTCTTGAGCAGCTGTGTGTGAGCCTGCTTCTGCCACCACTCTGCCCTGGAGGGGACAAGACAGCCCTCCATGGTAACCCCAAGAAACAGAGCAGTGCTGCACAAGGCAAGAGATGGCAGCATCTGCAGCAAGGTGATGGTGTGTGGGAGTGAGGAAGGAGGCACGACTGAGGGCCAGTGGCTGGGCCCCAACCACAACTGGGCAGATGTGGTGATATCAGCCTATTTAGGGGCTGGCAGATGTGGAGGTTGTCAGGCTGGTTGCCTCAGTCAAGTGGGTTCCACATATATGTTGGCTTCCATTGCTGAGGGACAGAAGGGAAATCTCCAAGGATGCACTTGGACTGTGCTCCAGGGCTGTGGGAAGCACCAGTGGAAAATTAACTGGTCCAGGATGGTCAGAGAGGCCTCCTCCCTTTGCCTTATCCTGGGTGAGAAGCCCCAGAGTGTTCCTATGTGTCTCATGCCAGCCACCGCACCCCACTGTTGACTGTGGATTAAGCGGTATGGGGAAGAGCGCATGAGGCCGTTTCCCTGGGCGAGGAGGGGATGTGGGCCAGCCAAACTGCTCTGGTGCCTGGGACACTGCCACCACACCCCACGGATGCCCCAAACCCCTGTTTAGGATGCCCTGTGCTGTCAGTGTCATGGGGAGAGGAACGTGGAAGCATAAACAAGGTGTCTGTCCAGTGCTTTTTTTTCCCGTAGCACGGCCAGAGCTTCCAGAAAGTTGCCGTGACCTCAAAACCAGGAGACTACTCTGCAAAAGCTCAGGAGGTACGTGAGGGGAGCACGAAGCCAGAGGTGCTGCCGCAGGGGAGCGGGACCCAGGGCTGCCGTGGTGCACCCGCCCACAACAGTCCCGGAGGGGGACGGCGGGAGCAGCGGTTTGTGTTTCAGGAAGCGCAGCGGCCCGGCGAAGGGGAAGAGGCGGCGGCCGGGCCGCCCCACCGCCCAGGGGCGGGCCCCGCGCTCTCCCCGCCCCGCTACGGGCCGCTGTCCCCGCCGCTGCTGCCATGGAGGAGCAGAAGGAGAACCGCCCGCAGGCTGCCCCCAGCGAGCCGCCGAGCTCACCCGTTCGCGCCGCCTGCCCGCCGGTGAGTGCGCCGGGGCAGCGAGGAGCGCCAGGCGGGCCGGCTGGTGCCGGGCGGGCGGTGCCGGCCGCGCCGGGCATGCGCCAGCGCCCCCGGCCCGCCGCTGCCGCCGCGCATGCGCTGAGGCCGCCCCGCGGCGCGCCTGTGGCGGCGGTGCTGCCTCCCGCTTTCCTCAGGCCTCGGCCCGGCCCTGGCGCTCCGTGTCTCCCGCGGCCAGGCCCGGGGGCTGCGGTACCGAGGGGCCGCCTGCGCTGCCGCGGGACCTTCCGCCTGCGTCCGAGGCCCAGGGGGGGCCGGGGGCTGTGGCGGAGGCGGCGGGGCTGGGGCAGGCCGGTCCCACCGTGTGCAAGGGCTGCGAATAACTGCCCGGAGTCAATGTGCCTTTAGTGTTTCTTCTTAATTTATTGCTTTGTTTATTTTACATAGCACTAGACATCTGTCTGTGTGTCTCTATCAGTTAGTGTAGATTCTGCTTAAATAAGTTATCGACAGAAATCTTGTAGTGCTGGTCACTCTGTTGCAAGCTCGTAGCAGAGAAGTAACTTTTTGCTGTAGGAACTGGGAGACGCGTTCAGGTTCTGTCTCCTCCAGCTACTCTTTGGCATGACTTCAGACGTGTTTGTTAGTATACATTTATTCTGTCAGTTGATTTTTATGGAAGTGAGATGGAAAATGGTCTTTCAGAGCAGGCTTCAGTGTCACTTTTCTTACTCGTCTATAAGCTAGTTCGCTCAGTCTGATCACCAGTGAAACGGTGTGATGCTTTACTGCATTTTGGTGCCAAAATGATGTGTAAATTTTGATGCTCTAGCTTTGTGTTTTGACTTCGTTAAATAACCTTTGGAATATCTCTTTTCTTCTAGGGCAGGCAGCATTGTAGGATCAGTGATCAAGAACCTAATGAGAAAAACTCAACCGCCAGTTCAAATGACTTCAGTGATCCAGTTTACAAAGAAATTGCTTTAGCTAATGGTTACATCAACAGAATGACCAGAGATGAGCTCAGAAGTAAACTTGCAGAGTTCAAGCTTGAAACCAGGTTAGGCTGGTTTGTAAATGTTTTAATTGTGTTTTGAGGGCAGTAGAGACATAAGGGATTATTATTTTAAAGTTTAAAAACACAACACTAAGTGAAAAGCAGACACGCCACCCAACGCCAGTTGTTTTATATGCAGCTTTTGTTTTAAGACTAGCGCATGTGATAGTGCTTGATGTGTTACCAGAAGTGTATGCTGCCTCAACTGGTAACACAGAGAAACAACAGAACATGTAACTTACTACTCAACATGTTTGTGGTCAAGGGAGAAAGACAGGTCTGAATTGCTGCAAAGGTTCTCAGGTGGTGTTGCAGACCTTCAGTGTATAGAAACTTGCTTCAGAACATACGTATTTTTACTTACTGTACCCAGTACAGATCTGATACAGGCTAGAACCTCTGGTGATAGGGCTCGGAATTTAGTTAATGCAGAGGACGGGAACCTTTATGGAGAGTTTGCTAATCTGAACAAATGAGATAGAGTATTGTGAATAAGTGAACATATAAACTGGATTTGTGCTCACTGAGGAGGAGAAAACGGCTAAGTATATAAGAGGGTGGTTCCTGCTCTGTTGGCAAGGACCTGCAAAACCCTTTGATATTGCTGTGGCCAGACTAATTTGAGATATTGAGAAGATGGTCAGCTGGGAAAAACAAAGTGTATTGTTTCTTTTGGCAGTAGTAATGCAGTAGTGGTGGTGATGGTGGGGAATTAGCAAGTGAGAAGCTACTGCTCTGGAGGAAGAGGGAATAAGAAAGGTCAGATGGAGTCTGAAAGGAAAAGTCTGGCTTTCTAGAGAAGAAGATGACTGTGGAGGAGACGCTGTTCAGAGGAGAAAAAAAAAAGGAATCAGAGATTAATTTTAACAATAAAAGAAAAACAGAATGGTGTGGGTGGGAAGTACAGACTGCCTCCTCCACCCTGTCTGTCTGCAGATGTTCTGGCTGTGGTTTTTTAAATTTTTTTTAAGTCCTTCTCGGTTAAATGAATTTGGCTCCTCAGGAGGAAAAAAATATTCTTACTTGATAGAATTATTAGCAAAACAAGTTGCATTTGTGCAACTATTCAGCAGTTATTCTGATTTAAAAAAAAAAAAAAGCAGAACTCAAATAGTAAATTATGTGTTTGTGGTTTCCTCCTAGGTTATTGAGTTTCTATCTGTTTTTTTTTTTAATTCAGCTGTAAATGCAGAAAAATTTAAACTTTTCAGTTAAACTAGATTTCTTTTGTCAATTAAATTGATCAAAATATGTCTTACATGTAAACAAATAGTGCGTCACCTCTAATGTAGTGAATTGAGCAGATTGCCACACACCATCCTTTCCCTTGGGGTAATTTTGATAGCAAATCATCTCCTTTTTCAACTTCTTTTATAGGTTTGATGAAGAAAAATGTCATTTTCCCTGCCATCAGTTCCCAGACTGTCTCAACTTTGAATGAACTAATTGAATTAAACTAGATTAATTGAATTTAATTAAACTAGATTAGTAAACCAGAGTGAAAAAGAGTTATCTGTGTTTGCAGAAGAGGCTGATGTTCTCAAATGCAGGTTTAGTAGTCTGATTCCACTTTTCTTTGTGGATAAGTTGTCTGCTTTTCTGATAACACCACTTGCTACAAGTTGCTCTTGCAGCTTCTGTGATTTCATTTGAAATGTGCAATTTTAAAGAGAACTTCCTTCGAAGAGTAAATTATCCTTGTTTATTCAGCTCCGGTTTGGTATGTGGCAGCTCTGGCAGTTGCATATTGTAATGTTTGTATCAACAAGATGCAGTAGGTAACTTTAATCACTTGCCGCTGTGAATTAATGTGCTAGCCACAAACCTCCTGAAAAGCTGGATCTTGACCAGGAAGTTTTTCTGACAACTGAAATCTTGAATACTTTATTTTAATTGAGTTAAGCTCAATTTTAAATTTAAATTGAGACAAACTTGGAATGTGGGCATTTTATCTGGATTCTCCATTATCTATGCCACTGATGCAAAAATAACCGTGGGCATCAGTTGCTTCAGGCAGAGGGCACAGGGGAATGGGGTGAAGCAGTTCTGCCTCCAGGGCCAGAGGTCATCCAGGAGCAACCTACAAAGACTTGGGCTTTGTGAAGGCTTCAGCTACTGAGTCTTGCAGAACTGAACGTGATTGCAGAGTGTCTCTGCACTGTGCTTCCCAGTCTGTCTTCAAACACTGGTATTATCTACATGTTTTAGTTGTCAGGGGTTATCACAGCGTCTGTACTATCCCAAATAATGGAGCATTAACTGTGTGATAAAGTTGAATTCAGGATTTGTAAGTGCTGATGTTCAAAGTGAGGTTAATAAATTATGAACTTCCAGATGTTAAATATAGCTTCAGTTCTACAATGGTGAAATAATTAAATGATAGTGAGATCTTTGTCACTTTCCTTATCTCTTTAGGGGAGTGAAAGACGTGCTGAGAAAGAGACTGAAAAACTATTGCAAGAAACAGAAGCTGATGCAGAAGGAACCCATTAATGGAGAGAGCTACTATGACTACATCTGTGTTGTTGACTTTGAAGCAACATGTGAAGAAGGAAACCCACCTGAATTTGTACATGAAATAATTGAGTTTCCTGTTGTCTTACTAAACACACGTACCCTAGAAATAGTAAGTGATCTAATTACTGTGTTGATATGCTGTTTTCCAGTGTAACTTTGCTTCAGAAGGCTTAGATTATGCTGAGCTTCATTTAAAATAGCATTTTTTTTAATTAAGACCTAGCTTCTGTGCCTCTTACATAGAAACAAAACTTTCTATTCTTAAAGCATCTGGAATAGATCATGGTTCCGCTCTTGACTCCCTCTACTGATATGAGGGACTTTCTCAGTCCTCCATACCCCCACACCACCTCTTCTGCAGCTTTAAGATCCACAAAGCTATTTTTAGAGCTCAAGGGATTCATCGTAAACAAGAATTAGAAAATTCTGTGGTCCTGTGTGAGGCAATCTAGAAGAGACTTATGCCAAGTTCTAGACAGTGGGTTTGAGTGAACTCTGCTTTTTGGTGGGCTAGACTATTTCCACAATGTACCCAACAGATTGACAGCTGTATAACCTGTTTTTAAACATATTTTGTAAGCATTTGGCAGCCTCAAGTGCTCTGTCCCAGTGCAGCTTTATTAGGAAAAACTCCTTGCTGTCTAACTGAAACTGAGTGACTCAGTGAAATGGAGGAAGTGCACACTCCTCTGACTAATGGTTCATTTATTAGGAACTTCTAAAGGGAGGAGGATTTCCAGTAGTCACTGTGATGCTGCATTGGATTGTGGCTGCATGTGTGACTAACTGCAGAAGAAGGATTGTGCAGATTACCAAGGTTGTTTTATTACCCTTAGAGTAGTAGGAAACTGTGTGGTTTTTTTCCTCTGTTCAAAACATTTTGTATAGGAGCAGGGATCTGAGGCTTTTTTTTTTCTTTGAAACTTGCACACAGTCTTCCCTCTTGTACTGCTTGGTTTCCCGGAGTGAGGTCAATGTTTATCTGTGATGGGCTGGCACACAGAGGTGTACAACTTGCATTCAGTCTCAGATATGCAACCAGTTGCCTGCCTTGCGTGATAGGTGAGTCTTTAGAGATGCCACCCCGAAAACATCAGGCTGTGCTCATGCCTCTCACTTTTCTTCCTTACTCATGCTCTTCTTTTCCCAAATCTTCCCCTTTATTGCAGTTGGTCCTTCTCCCCTCTTCTATCCACATCCCTGGTCTTTGGTGCCGACTGTCTGAGAGGAAGGACGTGTTCCTGTTGGAAAGCCAGCCAGCCATCCCATTGGGAATCTCATGATGGGCAGTCAGGAGGCTCATATTGGCTGGGGAGGTGCACACTCTTTTTTGCCTCCAGCAGGACAAGTAGCCACTGTTGCCTTTCAGCTGTTGGCAAGCCAAAGAAGGTGCCTTGCGGGCTACATAGTGTGCTGCTGCTGAGTGCCTGGTTCTCTTATTACAGGAGGATACCTTTCAGCAATACGTGAAGCCAGAAATTAATCCAAAACTTTCAAACTTCTGCATCAATCTGACGGGAATCACCCAGGTAATTTGTACTTCTATCTCTTCAGGAAAAGATACGGAAAAAAGAGACAGGGCATTGATGTTTTCAGACTGGTAATCCTTCATGGTAATTTTTCTGTAAGGCTTATTCTCTTAGTTATTGGCTTTTGCCCTCTCCCAGTCATGACGTAACTGATTTCACTGAGTTGGTCATCTAGGTGTTTGTAAGGAGCTGTAAGGAAGAGCATTCACTTTGTAATGCATGTGTAGAAACTTAATCTTTAGCAGAGGAAAGCACCTCTTAAATTGCATTGGTTCCTCTTCTAAGATTTTTATTCTAAGGGATTTAGAGTCTTACGATGGCAATAGCTTGCGATCAAGTGACTTGAGCAGGAGGAGCCTTGGGCAACAAGCTCTTAGGTTTTAATCGAAGTTCAACAGCTGACTAACCTTGTTATCTTATAGATACCATTGGTGCTTTTGTGGTATTTTTTTTTAGTTTATAAAACTCTGTCCAGTTGTCTGCTTGCTTTAATGTGTAATCTACTTTCTAAAGATGTTTGTGAAGCCAACTTAGCAAATGAGTGACATAGTAAATACCTATATACAATGTTATTCTTACACTTTGTGCTGTTTTATTTTTTTTCTGAAAAAGTGTTCCTTGCCTTTTTTTTTCGTTCTTTTAGGAAGTTGTTGATAAAGCTGATACATTTCCTCAAGTTCTGCAGAATGTCATAGAGTGGATGAGACAGCGGGAACTGGGAACAAAGTATACCTATTCCATGTTGACAGATGGGTATGTCCTTATGTAAGCTTCAGCACAATCTAAAACTGCAAAACTGTTTAATCTTTGTGAGAGTATTGTTAAAGGTGGATCATGACACTGCCGTTTTGCCATTTTATTATAATTTTAGGTTCTGGGAATACCAGAAAAGCTGAACTAAGCAGTTTGAAATGAAGCTTAAATCCATTAGATGGCACTGTTTCTTTCCTTGCTTTCTGTGTGCACCTAAATGATGCTGAATAGACTTTTTATTCTTTGTTGTTGTTGTAATTCTCTGTTTATGTCTAGTTTTTAAGTACATAATACTTGAAAATAACATTGTGCAATTTCAGCTCTAAGCAACTCCCATGGTCTCCTGAGTCTGAGGTTTGAGAGATTGGTGGTGGTTGTGTTGTAGCCTCTGTGTGTTATTGTTACTGTTAATACATCCTGCGTATTTTGCCAGAAAGCAATAATGGATTATGCTGTTTATCGAATGAGGAGAACTGGGTGGCACAGAAAGCTCTCTGCTTGGGCTCGGAGGACTGTAGCTCTGGTGGGTCCCAGCTCTGACAAGCTTTCTGTGTGAGGCATTGACTGGTCCTCGAACTGCTGCCTGAACGTGCTCTGTCACAAGGTCTGCGTGGAAAATCGAGTCCCCTAATGACTGCAAAGTGAACAGTTTTTGAGATTTAGATATGTCTGTGATCCAACATTGTTCTTACGATTTTATCCGTACTGAGGTGAAGGATGCATGTTCCTGTTGCTAAGCCTGTTGTTTGCCTGGACTAAGTCTTCTTCTGTGCTGGACTAAAAAGGCAATTATGTGCCACTCTGTTACAATGGCTGTGTGACAAAACAGGAGTTTATAAAAAAGGAGCATAGGGGATCTTAGTATGACTTCCTGACACTTCTGTCAAGTAAAACACAGATAAATATTCTAGTCTGTAATATGAGTGGTTTGGAAAATAATGTGTCATAGGAGATGGATACATTAAAAAAAGCTTTTTTTAAACTAATCCAACTTACAAAGTGGGAGATTTTTTTTGGCCACGAGACTTTTTTCTCAAAATACCTGAAGATTCAGACTGTGACTTTGAATCATAGGTCTTTTCTGGTGAAGAACCCTTATCATTGAAATGTAGTTGTGTCCAGTGTGAACAGTGAAGCTGTTTAAAACCTGCCACACAAGACTCGATGTGTATGGTTTAGATCTGTGTACACCTTAAAAAAAATAAAGAGTTAAATAATTCCAGCTTTAATTAATATAAGGAACTGTGGCAAATACTGCTATTTGACTAATTTTTTAGCTATGATTAGGTTTCTGTCTTTGGAAGCAACAGTAAATTAAAAAAAGAAAGTGCTAAAGCGAAACTACTGCAAGACTGGTTATAATATTCAGCCTAGAATGTGCCTGGAATTCCATTCCACAGGAATCCCCTCAGTGAAATTCCTCAAAGAAAATAGGGGCAGTGACCAATCTCTGTCATATAGGTGAGATTGGGTAGGTAGCTCCAAGAGAGGCGGAAAAAAGGCTTTGTTTTAGCTTGAAGCTTACAGACTTGTTGGAGTGGTTCCCTTCAGGAAGGCTGCTAGAAATGCAAGGATTATAGTTTCATCTTCTTTCCATAAAGGTCTGATTCTCCTGAAACTAAGTGCAGTCTTGTTTTAGTAACCTATGTTAAGTGCAGAGATGCATGCATACCCAAGTAATCAGGAAAATGTAAGGTTTCACCTGCTTCCCCAAGGGCTGTGTAAACGTCTAGTTTATTGGCAGTTTTTGGAGTAGATGTAGGTGGAGAAGTTGGCATGCTCTTTTGTGTTTTACCCATCCTGTACCTGAAACCATCCTAGTGAAAATCTTGTTCATGCCGTTATTTGTTTTCCCCATGATTAACAAACTCATATTAAAAATTTCTTTACCATTACTATAGTAAAATAGCTTTTCCTAAACTGTTTTCCTTCTACTGACCACCAAAGAAAATACAGTTTTTTGTGCTACAGCTGTGCAATATGTACACACAGGACATCTGAGTTATGTTTTACTAATGTTTTTGACTTTTTAAGGTCTTGGGATATGAGTAAATTTTTGAACATCCAGTGCCGTATTAGCCGTATCAAATACCCTTCTTTTGCCAAAAAGTGGATCAATATTCGCAAATCATACGGGAACTTCTATAAGGTTTGTACAGACTGTTGTTTCTCTTTCAGGAAATTTGTTTTAGAAGTCTGGCATGTCCTGTTGTGCTTGTTATCTTTACTTGTGTAGCATAAAATTATAGTACTTAAACTAGTTGCCTGGGGCCTGATTTTCAAATGTACCTCATGCCAAGATCTCACTTTACTAATTGAAGATCACGTAATCTACTGCATTTTGATTTTAATCTTGTTTTTAAGAATCAGTAGATGCTCCATGAAGGATTATCTAAAAATGTCATACCGGTGTTCTTAGATCAAGTTTGTCTTGAAGTAGTTCAGCTGAAAAGACCCAGTATTGATTTTTTTTTTTCAATTATTTTTTCCTGGTTTTGTGTAATACACTTCAAAATTAATTTGGACCACTACCCTCAGGTATCTACACTTCTGACAATGTAGTAGGGACAAAGGAAGATTAGGAAATATCTACAGTGAAATGAAATTGGCAAGAGAAAAGTGGTACCAAGTTCATTGCTGGACCTTATTCCTGCTTTCTTTCATTGTCAGATTACCATAAAATGGGTTATCGGAGATTCTAGCGAATCCCTAGTCAGTCTACACAAAACCATTTGTTTGAATGTGATTTCAGCATAGCTGATAATCTTGTCTTGAAGAGCGTTTTCATACTAAATGTAACCTCTTTTTTCTTTGACCTTTCCAAAGCACGTATGTATATTTAGTTGTCAATCAAGAGAGGACTTGGGGCTTTTGCTGGTGTAGCACTTTGCATGGGTTAAGGTTCCTTGTCTGTTCGTGCTATATGTGTTGCTGTTCTGTTCCTGTGGTGCTTGAAAGCATTCAGAAGGTTGATGTTGGTGAGAACTGGGAGCCTGGTGTTTCTTTAATTGCTTAGTATTTAAAAGGAGAACCAAAATCAGATTCCCTCTGCAATGCCACTTTGGGTGGTAATTCCTTTTCTGTAAGGCTTGTTAAATGTAACTAGGCCATGGCTTCCACTGTTGCCAGCTCTGGCACATCTTGAGCTGGTGCAGGTAATGGTGAGAGGCTCTTGAGATTATCCTAAGTCTAGACAAGCCCTTGCTGACTATGTCTTCTCTGTAAAAATGAGAGTGCCTGTCTCATCGAGGTGCTTTGAAGTTAAATTGTTAGTAATCTGACAAAAAGCAACATGAAAGTACCATGTGACTTAAGTAGACTTAAAAATCTGCATATGTTTCTGCTGCACTGTTAAAGACTTGGTACAGAACCAAATTCTTCAATGTGGTTCACTTTCTCCATCAGGTTCCTAGGAACCAGACCAAGCTGACGATCATGCTTGAACAGTTGGGTATGAATTATGACGGGAGACCTCACAGTGGACTTGATGACTCTAAAAACATAGCACGGATAGCTATACGGATGCTGCAGGATGGCTGCGAGCTGCGGGTGAACGAGCAAATGCATGCTGGACAGCTGATGACAGTCTCCTCTGCAGCCCCCTTAGAGGGAGCCCCTGCTCCACAGATGCCCCGCTACAGAAACTAGTAGTTCAGGGTTGTTCTGCCTTAGGAACTCTTCTCAGATATCTGCTAAAGACTGTTAAGAGCTTATTAAACAGCCACATCAGCCAACCTGTCTGCAGTGCAGAATCCATAAGCACCTTAACTAATCGTCTCTGTTGAAATAAAGAGGAGTGTGGAAGCTCTTTGCCCTTTGAAGCCTGTCTTACAGCTTTTTTTTTTTATACTGATTATTGTTTGTTGTTTTTGTTGTTGTTTGCAATGTTTCTAGGAGTAAGGTTGATGTGCAGAATCCAGGCAAAGTGTTAAGCTTTTAAGAACATGTAATTTAAACACATACAAAGATGGACTCAGCCTGCGTGCTGCTGTTCCACCCCAGCTTGTGGATGGTGTTTATTCACTATGCTCTACTCTGATGATATCTAGCATCTGATTATTCATTGCACACAAATAAGACATTGCTGGAAGAACTGAAATAGCAAGTGGTCAGGCTGGCCTTTCCTGATAAGGCACTCTTCTAAGGGTTCCTGCTGGTAATTATTTTTTTTTTACGAAGTCTAGAAGAAATGGAAGCATGTTTATCAGTTCTAAAGCAGTAGAGAAGCAGTATTGTTTGGTTGTGGTGGGATTTTTTATGGTTTTGATTTGTCTGGATTTTTTTGTGGGTTTGTTTTGTTTGTTTGCTTGTTTTCCTCTAAGGGATAATTTGTCTGCTTCCATATCAAATGGAAGAGCTGTGTATTGAGTACAAATTCATTTGAGAACAAATTCCACTAATGCAGTATGATAGTAGGTTTTTTTAACCATATCTAGAAGGTTCTTCAGATTTTCACTTTGAGGATCATATCTCATATTCTTCCACTTCATTTGGTGTCACTTTGAGACACTGTCAGACATTTGGTCTTAATGAGTGAAGTAAAAGTTCAAAACATGTCAGATCATCAAAATTTTGTGCTATGCGGTTGTTACATAAAACAAAAGAAACAGCTTCTAGTTCATAGTTAAATATGTGCTCGACTATTTCGGGTACCTTATTCTACCTCTGCCACTGTGAAGTTATGCCTTTATCTCAAAATCTAACACTGGAAGATTAATATAATTTTATTAGTAAAGGCCATATCTAATTATTAACAACAACTTCTGCTTTCTTCCTAGGCCCTAGATACTCAAAAGTGTTGATTTGCTTTGTCTCCATGGGCTGTTATGAAGTAAAACATTTATGTGATCAGCTTTACATTAGAATGGCTTGTTCTGAAAAGTGGAATGACATTTTTTGGTTGCTGTTAGGAAAAAAAAAAGGTAGTTTGCTATCCCTGTGTCCTAATTTATTCATTCTTTCTGCCGCTTACCTTCAGGAAACAAAATAACCAGTTCATAATAAAGCTTTGTTAAGAACATTTACTGCTTGGTTAATAAAACGCTTCCACGCTCTTCTGACTGTTAAATTGCATCAATGGAAATGTGAAAACCTTAAATTCATGTAAGAGAGAGAAGTATTGGTTAATTCTCAGTTGCTTCACATGTAGGAAGGAAGCAGTTTTCTTCTCAGAGTCACAGATTTGTACAGTCACAACTGCTTGAGAACTATGTTCATTTTTTCCTGAAAGTAAATACTTGTTCTACTTACACAGTTTTGTTGGACTTTACAGTTTCCTTTCTTTCTTAGTAATACTTGATGTATTTTCAGAAGGCTAAAATCCAAATATCTGATGTGCTTACTCTGAAAGCACAATTTATCTGTCCATATTTTGTACAAATGGTTAATTATATTTTGTTTTCACTGTAGCAGCCACAGTATCCTCTTTTCTGAAGAAACATGGTAATTTACTTTTTTTTCTTTTTTTTTGTCTCCGAGTGCAGGGTTCTATTATAAAATTTGAATCTAGCTCGGCAGATCTCCCCTTGGGATGCTGGCAGTATCATAGACTCTGTCACTAGTCTTTTATTTACAGGTCTGTAACCAACCTCACAGTCCAATGAAAAACTTTATTTGTTACAGGTTATACTACAGGTTTCATAAGTGAAGAGCTGTTGTAATTTTACATCATTTATTTTAAGTACAGACTTGTTTATTTTTGTTAACTTCAAAAAGTATTTTAAGATGAGGGTTAAATATTCATAATTGTTTTGGTTTACTACTTGAGCAGGTTTTTTTTTTTTTTACCAGTGAGTTGCAGAAATCAGTAGAATCATTCCAGATACTATTTTATCTAAGTTGCATTAATGTCAAACAGTAAGCTGTGATTGTTTTCACAGAATGTTTGATTCTGTGATTGAGATAAAGTGAATTTTATCAATATTTGTTGGTTTACTTGAAATGTAAACAAATTTATTAAAATAAGTTGATATTTATTAACATGTCAGGTACTGAATTCACTCTATAAAGCATGGGATGACTTAAGTGGTCTTGGTCTCGGTGTGGCCCGTGATTAATCTTCTCTGATGGACTAGCAATGCTGCCATGGCTAGGTGTCCTAAATCTCATGGATGTGACTAGTTCATAGTGCTTGGTAAAGGGATAAATTTTTCTGGATGCTTTCAAACTAAAGAGGAAAGCCATATTTGAGGGGAAAAAAAAATACGTAGCATGGTGATTTTAGTAGTGACTCGTGTTCAGCCAAACCATGCTTTTTCAGGTTGATCTTGCTTTTTCATCCAGCGCAGCTTGCTGAGTGCATCTCTGCTGTCATGATTTTTTATTATTAGGGGAGTCATCCCGTGCTGGAAAAATACATTGACATCTATGTAAGAAACTATCTCCTTTTTATGCAGGAAAAAGAACACGCAGGCATTATCCTCCTAACAGAGTGAGAGGCCTTGTCTTCTTGTTGTTGGGGGATTTTTGTTTGGGTTTTTTATTTCACAGTTCAGGAGATGTACTTGAGCAATTCTACCACTGCTGCAGACAGCCTTTGTAAAACACTAGTGAACTTTAAACGAAGGACTTGCAGACACATTTCAACATAGCACTTTCAAGTAGATTTCTTAATAAGTATTTATATGAATGTGAGAGGGATTCTCAGAATCTTAGGGTTGTGTTAGAGAGGAAAAAAGGTTTCTCAGGTAGGTGAGAGAGCAATGACCTCTGTCTCGATGAGCAAATGTCGCTAGCTGCATGGGGAAGAAGAGGTCACAACAGTTTGTAGCCTCCCATCGACTTCCTACTGAGGTATGGCTACAGGGAAAAGTCTCAGCAGGACGGTTGTCCATAGAAACTGCTCCTGTCCCTGCTGGCCTTATAATAAGGTAATTTAATAATTTAGTTTAACAAGGTAGTTGTTGTTTCCGTATTTTGTTGGAAAGTAGCATTGTGATTAGGAGGGGGCTGTTCCCAGCCATGGAAATAAGTAAAAAACTTCACCTTGAGCTGAGGTTCTCATGTCCTTGGAGAGCTCTTGGTGCTTCGCTGCTCTTTGACCTTGCAGAAGCAGTGTTTATTTCACCACAGCTTCACTAAAGGACGCTTCTCTCACCCTACAATTCCCAAGGCTGTTTTTAAGTCCTCCCTTTCCACTTTTCTCCCATTAGTGAACTTCCGTCTCCCCCGGAAAGAAGCTTGTGCTAGTTAAGATCTTTGTATGCTCTCCTTTAACTGGGGGTGGAACAAAACCAAACAAACGAAAAAGCCCTTTAAAAAGAAATTGAAAGTCTCAGCTGTAGAGGTTAGGTGTCAAGAGATGCAGTTACTGACTGGAGGCATTTGAAAGGGGCTAAGGGCATCAAACATCATTCTGTTGAAACCAGGGTCATTCTATTATTACCCTCATCTCAAGGACTTCATATTTGACAGCCACATGAC
Organism: Streptopelia decaocto; assembly: GCF_964273445.1. NCBI lineage: Eukaryota > Metazoa > Chordata > Aves > Columbiformes > Columbidae > Streptopelia > Streptopelia decaocto. The sequence goes on from NC_138658.1 coordinate 31,149,354, forward strand.
CGCATACCAGGATTCCCCTAATGGTGATACATGAAGTAGCAAGGTGGTGGTCAGTCCATGCTTCTGCTCTCCATTGTATTGAGCTGTGGCCTAGCTGAACAGCCACAGTAGGAGCAGGATACCACTCCATTTTAGAAGAACTTCCTGCTCATCTGATGGAGAACAAGGTGCTGATCTCCAAGTACGGATGCAGACAAGGCTTTGGAGGATGAGAAGTCTCTTCTCTCTTGGGTTCCTTCTAGGTTGCTGTTTGTGCATTCACAAGCTCCAAGCTGGCTTTTGCCATCTTTAAATTGGAGAACTTTGTGTTGTGGGAGGAAAGCCTGAAGTAGCTTCAGGGATGTGTTCCTTAAATTAAAGGAGTGTCCCTGCTTTGCACCAAGTGGCTTCACATGGAGGAAAGGCTTTTTCAAATGAGTGACAAGAGCCTTGGACACCTCTTTATGGCAGAGGTGACCCCTAGGTATGTTCTGATTCAGGATGTGATTACATGGCTCGGGCAGCTGTCTCCTCTGGCTGCTCCATTCAGGGGTGCCCCACGAGTAGTACCATGCCCCGCTTCTGCGGTCTTAACTCCGTGTAATAGTGATTGCACGTTACTGTAAATCTTGTGACACTGCTTGCAGATGTATAGTGGGTTGTTTGGGTTTTTTTTTTTGGCCTATTTTACTGGCTAATTAATTGCTAATCGGGGGAGGGGGGTGGGGGGTTGCCATTTGAAGTGCATGGTACAAGTGATAAAACATTGGTAAAGTACTACAGGTGATTCTGACCTCCTTTGTTTGTGTCCCGTTTCTCACTATGTTGATTTTTGAAGAGCACACGTAGCCAAGTGCACCTCTGTGAGCCAGAGATGTCCCAATAGGCTGGAGTTGCTTAATTGTGCTTGTGCTCAGCTTTGGGTTGGGGAGCAGGTCCTGGCTGCAGGCTGGTCCTGGAGCCTGACACACCTTCCAGCTGCATGCTCAGCAAAACACCACACTTGGCCATTGCTTATTTTTACTTATGACTGCCATCAGTGTGATTGAGAGGTCTTCTTGCTGTGTTCCATTCTTTAATAATAATTCATAGTTTGAATTGATAAGAAGTTGAATATTTGTTCTCTGAGCAGCATGAAGGCACCTTATATGTAATTTAGAGACAGATACAGCAGCCACATATATTGAGACTCAGTGTCCCACTTTCTCACCTGAAAACATTTGAACTTTGTGATTAATTTTCTGTAGATATAGACTAAGATGATGGAGACCTAAACAGGAGGGAGGAGTGTCATGTTATTAGCTAATCCACGCAGGATAGGCCAGGTGTGTGCTTACACCTGTCTGTATAGTCTTGAGTGTTTAATAGTTTATGAACTTTGAGAACAGGCTCTTTCGGACACCTAACCGTATTACAGAGCATATGACTGGCTTCTGCACCAAGCCTGGCTGTATTTAAGCACAATTTTGGGGCTAGCATGGTCATATATTGCTGTTTTCCACAAAGAGAGGGAAGATGGAGCCAACTCCCCGACCTTATGTTAGTGACAGCTCTGCTCCAAATGGGAGGCTGGACAAGAGACCTCGCCACCTCCTTGCCAAACAGCACAGCTCTGGTTCTGTGAAAACCAGTCAAAGGGAAAAACAAGCTGTAGGTTATCCAGTAGTCTTAATCTGCTGCTGGAATGCCTTAGTTAACTGTGAATTTTCCATGCATTTTTGGCCAGAAACAGGGCCTTCAGACCAGCTTTACTCTTCAGAGGACTCTCATTATTGACAGAGAGCTGTTCTTCCCTATCAGCACAGTGTCCTGTGATGTGTTAGTTGGAAAGTTAAGCCATGTCCTGCTGAAAGTAATATCCATAGAGCAGGTCACCACACTTGGCAGTCTGCCCTAAACAGGCAGCCCTGGAGACCAGGGGCATGGATGGATTTGAGCTGAGAAGCCTGGGTGGGGCATGGCTGCAAAAGAAATGTGGTATCCTTTGGCTGTCGTCAGAGGGAATTGTTGTGGTGCCTGCAAAGCCTGTTGGCGTCCTGCAGATATTTGGGAGAAGTTTCCTTCAGCTGTGCTGGTGCCATGTTTCCCCCTGTTAATCTGCAGAGCCACACAGGCATGCTTCTTTTTCCGACCCTTCCCAAAATCTTCAAATTTGCTGGTTCTGGGGCTGGCTTCTCTGGAATTTACTGGCTTGCTCCTTGTTCTTGCTTGTTTTGCTTATGTGAAATAGTCCTTCCCTGACCCTGCTTGTGCTGATTTTCTAACAAGCCATGTCTGGAAGCAGCTGTACTCTATGCTGTAATCTTGTCTGTGCTGCTAGCCTAACTCTTATGAACAGGTCTTACAGAAACTTTATCAGATCAGGGACTGCTGCTTTGTTAGGAGCTTGAATGCTACAGTCATTTGACAGACAGAAACTGTAGGGAGTACAGTGTAATTAAATGGAGAATCTCTCAGCTTCCTTCACAAGTCATGGCAAAAACCTTGTGGCAAATTCTCATGGTTTAATGGTGCTTTCGTTCACGCTTGCTTTCACATGCACATCTCTGGGGCTGCTGCCACCATTAGAGAGACCAATCGTGGCAAGGACAGGATCATTTTGAAACTGAATGCCAGTTAAGTTAGATGTGTGCTGGGTATTCATTTCTACACTAGAGCTGCATTATAAGTGTAGTATCATGTGGAGGAGGTAGAGTGTTGCTTCACTGGACTCAGAAAGTAAGCCTGTCCAAATGCCTTAGATTTTTCTGACAAATTGTCATTAGCCTTCAAGCATGAAAAACTATTGTTCTTGTGTTGGCCTTGAAAGAAGCAAATAATGTTTTTAAACTTTTTTAAAAAATTAAAAGTTTGTATTTGAGGCATTGAGGAGATGAAGAGATCTACATATGGTTTCAGGAGAACTGGGAAAGTGGAAGCACTTTAGAAGAAAAAGAGTGGTGCAGAGAAGGTGTTTTTATGCTGTCAAGCACAGGAGCATTTGATGAACAGAATGTTCGGAGCAAGGCATTCTCGTCATAGTTATTTTGCATGTAGCATTGTGTAGCTGTGTAACACTTTGGAGTGTGGCACCACAGAGCTCTGGAGGACCTTGATCAGCCTTGCTGGCTGTTTTTGTGGAGCAACCCCAACAGTGGTGCAGCTTTTAGCACAGAGCAAGATACCAGGCTGAGGTGGTGGCAGCTTCATAGAGGAAATCAATTGTATTGCAAACACTACGCCTCAAAGTAACAGCAGGAAGGTTTCTTCCATAGTTTAGTCTGGGATATGGTGATGTTCTTATGTTGGATCAAGACTCCCAAAATGAATGATCCTCAGACAATGCTCTTTCACCATGAAAACAGAATCATTGTAACACCTGATGATTTAGCTCCCTTTCTGGCAGAAAATATTCATAGAAATGCCTGTCCTCCAGCCAAGAGACCTTCCCACCTTAGTGGGTACTGATTGACACAGACATGGGAATTTTTCGATTGTTTAATATTCTGATTTGGTAGAGAGTGAATTAATTCCGTGCTTGGCTGAGTCTGCCTGTGTGTGAAACATTTCCACAGAGGTTGCAGTAGATATGTCATACTGGATGAAACTTCTGTCTTCAACCAAGGCAGCCATGCTCAGTGCTGTTCGACTTCTACACTAATTCAGGTCCCTCCCTCCCAGTAGCTGTAATAGAAAGCAAAATACTCTGTGGTGGAAACATCGTCTTTTGTGTCTCAGAGGTGAACAACACAGAGATTGACTGTGTGTCACTGGGTATATAGTAAGCTTGTCTGATTACATTCACACTGTGCATGAAAGAGCTTCACAGTTTAACATCTGAGCTGGTGGCTGCAGCCACCTGGCCATTGCTGTGGGGAGTTTTCCATCTGTTCCTCCTCTTCTTTTCTGCCATCTGCATCCTCTTTTAAGAATTGCACAAAATCTCCTCAAGTACATCCTGCAGCTCAGCCCGTTCCTCATACTCTAGAGCTCTTTGTGCATATAGACATTTCTCTTCTTTTTAACATAAGCAACTTGAAAATGCCTTTTCTTTTTCCACCCCCTTGATCTTTGAGTTCTGGAGCACATGTAGAATGGACTGAACTCTCTTCATGTACTCTAGAGGACCTCTGTTCCTCCATCCTCCATCTCATTTCTGGACAAGCAGGATGTATCTTCTGCAAATGTTTTCTTGAGCAATGGGACGTTGCAGTCTGCTTGCCCTGGCTCTAGCACTGGGACTTCCAAAAGCTCTGAGTACATGTGGTCACTTGGACTGACAGCATAAAACACTGTAGATGATGTTGTGATAACCACAAAGGAACATCAGCAGTTGCTCTTCAGCTCTTTCATGCTACCAGGAGTTCTTGAGATTTATAAAAGCCACATCAATGTGAATGAAGAAGGAATGGAAGTGTCTAGAAGAACCAGAAGGAAAGCATTAGAGGAGTATGAGGTGCTGATGGCACATGTGTTAGCAGGTCATCAAAATTATAGCACACCTACAGCTCCCTAGAAATCCTAGATGGGATGACCAAGGGGCAGTCTAAACCAAGACAAGACAAACCTGAAATCTCAAGGTGTAAAAATATGCTGGTTGCTTAATGAGAGAATGAGATGGGAGCAATTAGTCATTGAGATGAAGAGACAAAAGATAACTAGTATATCCTAATGATTCACAGAGACAGGACAAGATGATCCTAATCATGGGATGGTAAAGAGAGCACATCCAAAACCTGCATAGGCTCACCAACCTGAGAGTTGAGGAGGGTGGGGGAAGATAGCTGGCATCTTTGTTCTTCCATCTCATTCCAAGTAATCCTGGCAAGAGCATGGACCCTTGGTGCTTGCATTCTGGACTGACTATGTGGAAACATGTCATAGTACTTGTGATTTATGTGTATGTGAGTATGCATGAGTGTTAACAGTTAGTTTTGCTTTTTTAAGCAAAATTGCTTTATTTCTATAGTCTCTCCTGAGCTTTGCTGCAGTGTGGCTGCAAGAAGAGAGATCCACCAATGCATAGGCAGCACTGGAATGCAAAGTGTTCAATCTTGGTCTTTAGGGGAAACTTGCCTTTTCAAGTCACCTTCTCCAGCTGTCTCTCCTCTTTCACTGATGGCTTGATTTTACTGCTTTAAAAGCAAGCTCTGACACTCTTTTCTGCTCCTTGGTTTCCTGCCACAGGCTGTCTTACTCATTAAAACTTGCTGGGACCAAATAGCTACTAGTGATTTTAGCAGAATGTCTTGCTAGAATCCTCTACTGATCCATGTTGTTGGATTTATTTTGGCTTCATCTGAGTGTGAAAAGTGGTCTTATGCAGCCAAATGCTTGGGTTGCAAAGTATCTGTGGACCACTTAGCTCTCTGCTAAGGCACCAATGACGTACCGGACTGTTGGGATCCCAAAAAATGTAGAGGGCAACCTGGCTGTGCTTGGAGCCATCTTTCCAGGATCTACCAGTAGGAGGGCAAACTCAAAGGGTGGCAGGGGACTGCTGTGTTCCACTACGAAACAGGTTTGGTGATCCACTGAGGTGATAACCCCAAATGACTGGCCTTGAAATGGAAAATGAGTCTGTGGGTCCTTCCAGACATAGTCTATGGAACATCTCATGGAAGCCTGATGAAGTGTACATTTATGGCAGAGTTTAATGGGGGGACCAACCAGGAGGTTGTTTTCTCAAGGAGACAGAAGGATGCTTGTCGATTAGAAATGGTTCCTGCTTGCTGGCTTTGCTATAGATTTATAAATTTCACTCTAGTCCTGTTTCAAATTCCACTTTGTCTTCCTGTCTCAGAAGACCTTGGCACAAACTGTGCATAATTCACACTATCTCAGCCTCTTTAAGAATTAGATCTGTAGGGCCTAGTAGTAGAAACATTTAGTTACCTAAACATAGCTGTCTGGTACTCTCTGGTTTCTGAGCTGTCTGCACAAAGCTTGCAGATACCATGTGGGACTTGCAGAAATCCTCCTGTCTTCTGAAGCAGCAGCTGGAGGCCAGACTTGAGACCTGGGATATCTCTGGTAGCGCTATTGCTCATACCTGTGTGTGGGCACTGGAATGGTGGCCCTGGAGCAAGCCCGTGGCCCAGTCAGCTCAACAGGAAGAGACAGGTACCTCCAAAGGATTAATTGTCACATTGGTCTTTGCTGTCTCTTCATATGACTTAGCTGGAAGGTGGAAGCTGTGCTGCTGCTGTGCAGCAGATGAGCTTCCACAGACCCTTTGCTGGAGAGATGGGGATTTCAAGCAGCCAGGAGAGGCAATGAAATTGTCAGGCCAAGACATCATCTTCCAAACAACAAAGGCTTTGGGAAATGAGGATGTGTTTCTGTTTGGCTCAGTCACCAGCCTTCCCCAAAAGCACGGGATGAAGACAGCTAGATCTGGATTTAGTTGCTTCCTTTCTGCACTTTAGTGAAAATGAACAGTGACAGCTGCCACAGGATTGTTGAGGCTGGGATCACCTTCTGCTATACTGCCTGTTTGCACAGGAGGGGCGGAGGAGCTGACCTTTGTGGAAATCAATTACTTGCCAGGCTCCTCAATTGCAGATCAGGGTGCTCAGCCTTTGACCTTTGGGAAGTCTTGAACTGCTTCAAAGTTGAGAAGAGTCTCTAAAGCACTTGCTGAAGTGAGGAAAGAGTGATGCTTATTTTTTGGTAATGGTTCAGTGCCAGTAGTTAAGATGGGATGAAGGGATTTCAGCTCTTCAGTTTCTAAGACCAAAATGCTGCATTTGGGATGCCTTGTCTTAGTGCTTTCAGGGTCGGGTGTCACTCTCTCTTAGGGCAGCTTTTGCCTGCCAAACTGTCTCTGCCTGCACAAACCACAGAGCCTGAGAGTGTTGTCTGCTTTTCCACTGGCAGAACATGAAGTGGCACTTTTTGCATGAGCAGGACAGAGCTGCTGTCTGTGCAATGGCCTGAGAACAAGCAGAGCAAACTGGAGTGCTGGGCAGTGAACCCAGCTTTACAAGACACAGCCATAACTGAGTACAGGTTGAAAAGAGTCGGCAAGAGAACGAGCCCTCCCCTGCAAAAAGAAAAATGCCTCAAAAAAGAAAGTATTATTCTTGTGCTTTATCTTCCCTTCATAAATTTGGAGCAGCCAGTCTTTCTGGGTTGCCTTCAGCTCCATTATTCCTCTTCCCAGAAAGCAGTGTTTCTGTGCTGAAGGCTGTTTCTGATAGCAGAGCTCTGCCTCTGGGAAGGGTAGTGCAAGGCTTCAAAGGGATGTGCCTGCAACGCTGATATCACAGCTCTAGCCTCCTCCACAAGCATGGGAGTGCTTTGTTTTGATTATTTAGCCAGGAGAGTTGGAAATGACTGGGAGACTGCTGAAGGCAGAAAGGGACAGAGTGCTGGCTGTGAACAGAGGGACAGTGGTAGGAGAAGTGCGTCTAATGATGGACTCTCAGCACAGTGTCCAGTCTGCTCCCCCAGACAAGCAAAAAGCCACACTGGAGAAAGTGGATTATCTGCCAGAGGAAAAGAAGAAAGAGTGGAAAATGGATACAAGCAAATACATGCATAAGTTTCTGCAAAAAAGGACTGTGAAATCTACTCGCACACCTGAGAGGCAGAATCCTCCTCGTCCCTGGGCTGTATCACTCCGCTCCCCATGAGTAGGACTTGCAGGTACTGCAGGGAGCTGGGACACTTCTCTGTCACCTGAGACAGGGCACAACTCACGGGCAGGGAGTTGCGGAAGTAAAGGACAGGCAGACAGCTCTGAGGCTGAAATGTGTTTTGCATTAACAGTTCGTATATTTCTGCATAACAAATGTCTGTAAACAGAAAAGCAGTTTGCCCGCAGTCTGTTAACAGGAAGCAGGGCTAAGGTTTGCCAGAGAGTTTGCTTGCAATGAATAATTCATCCTGTCCTGCTGCCCTTAAATTTAGGCAATAATGCTGCAGTCAAAGGCTTTCTGAGTTTGGCAGCTAATGCTGTTGTGGGTTTGTCTCCGTGTTTGGCCTGGGGCCTGCACTATTTCACAGCTGACTTTGACCTTGTGTGACAGCATCACTACACACTGGTCTCCTTTTACCTGGCAGATCAGGCACAAATTCGTTCACCAGCTTGCTGATACTGAACTTGTAAAGTAGTCAATGTTACTCTAGAGGAGACTAAAAACAAGAGCTGGGGTTGGGAGGACGCTGTTGCTTCAGGTTGACACCTGAAACATTTTCCCAGAGTTCAGCCTGATGGCACTTTTCCTTCCCCATCACCATCTTATGATACGTGTCATTATATTTGTTCAGGGTCCACTGAGAGTTTAGCTGGCACCTGCACCGCAGACTCTGAATCCTCTCAAGTTTTCTGTAGATAACATCTCCCTTCTCTTTGCCTGTTCTGATGACTGTATGACAGCCTCTGTCCACAAAGCTAGAGGTTTAGTTCCACTTCCTCTTGACCCCAATACTGGCAGGCTCAATACAGAAAGGAGTGATAAGAGACTCAGAATACAAGACTGCCAAAGACTGAAAAGGGACTTCTGAATAGATAACATGCAAATTTATTTCTATCATAAGCTTAACAGCCAGATGCATCTTTGTCAGGAACTAAGCCTTTCCTGCAGGCCATGTTCCCAGGGATTTGGTGTCCACAGAAACACCCTCTCATGGAGCTGTTGCCATGGCTTCTACAGAGATTGTCAGCTTTGAGAGTCTCTCAGATAAACCACACCTCTAAGCACAGTTCTAGGTGGTGGTCTTACAGCTTCACTCCAGGTTTTTGATGAGCTAAAAGTATCCTTGATATTCTAGAGCTATATGTCTTTAGTTTTCAGAGGTGATTTCTCCTGCCTAGATTGCACTCAGGTGACAGGAGCAGGGGAGATGATTCGTTTCCCTCTGCAAGGTGTTTGTAGAGTTGTATCAAATGCTGTGTCCAGTCTGAGGACCTCCAGAAGACAGATATCAACAAACTGGAGAGAGCCAGACAGTGATTACATGTAAATAGGCCCCCAAAAATATATTGGCAGAAAACCACACTCCTCACCGGTAAGGCGGTAACAGTCCTTGGACAGGGTGGTTTCTGTTGTAAATGGTGTACATGTGATGGACAGAAATATGCCTTTCTCCTGAGCCATGGCTGTAGGGGAGAGGAAGGGCGTGGGGAAACACTGCTGCTCCCATCTTTCACTCAAGGTACTTCTGAGCTCTTGACACTTGACACTGAGCTCTTGACACTGTGATACTTGGGGAAATATCACGTCAGGCACGGAGGGTCTGAACGTGCCCAGAGAGAGGCAGGGCTGAGGAAAGGGTCAAGGCAAGACATGGACCTTAACAGTTTTGCTTAGTGCCTACAGCTGGCCCATTTTTCAGGGATCCAAAGTAACCCCAAGTACACTTCCAAGGTCACCCAACAAGGAGTCAGAGGTGAGAAGGACCAGTGGCTCCCAAGCCATGGCCAGTGCTGGTAGCCAGTTCTTCAGAAAAGGCAGGAGGGGGTGTGCAGCCATAAGCATTACTTGAGATGCTCAGGCCAGTTTTAATTTTGAGAATTTCTTGAGGCTCCTAAAGAAAAAAAAAAAAAAAAAAAAAATCAGAGTTTTTTCCAAAATTGCTGGTGTTTTGTAGTGTTTACCCCACACATTATTCCACTTTTCAGATATTTGTAGTCCCCTGAGATGTACCAGTTTTGCAAAGGCATTGTATTCTTGCTTGTTGACTTTATAAGAATCAGCTGAGGATAAATTTCCACATTGTGCATGCTGAAGTGAGTGCCTGCTGTTCTTTACTGTTGTATTTTTCAATGACCTTTCTCAAGATGAGACCCTCATCACTTCAGTGACATTTTCAGATGTCCTTTTTTCCAGCTCTAGCTGGAGCAAAATGCTGGGCAGGTGAGTTCAGACAATATTTTGCGGAGAGGAAGGAACAAGTAGCAATGGAGGCTGAAAAACACTGATAATCTGAGGGCAGCAACCTCCAGAAAATAGGTCCCAATGGATACTTGCACCGTTGCAGGCATTTTCACAATGGTTGTCCATCACTGAAGCCAGCTGCAATAGTTTTTACTTGCATTGCTGAAAACACTCTCTGTTTAGGGATTGTGCCTAACAGAAAACAACATTCAAGAAGGAAGCTTTGAGTTTCAGGCTTGTTGAGAAATTCAGGGCTAGTCCCTTGTCTGTGTTTGTCCAGTAGTAAATCTTCTCTCCGGAATTTCTTTTCTTGGTGTTGCCACACAAGGCTGTAGGGCTCTAGGTATTTTTGAATACTTTTGAGAGCCTTTTTCTGTTTGAGAAGGCCTTCCAGTTGCTGGTGAGCTGTTCTCATTCTGGGTTCTGCTTAACGTGGTCTGCTCAGAGCCAAGTGTTTGACCCAAAGTTGGTCTACACTCTGCTTGTCCTCACAGCAACATAGAAAAGGTCTTTGAGTGGGAAAACGCAGTGAGGTTGCCTTGCTCAACTGCTCAGAGAGTGGAGAGCACTTATTCTGCCAGAAGTAAGTTGGTCTTACAGCTTGGACACAGTGTCAGCTCCACACATAGCTCTTTCTTGAGGGTCTCATGTTGTGCAATCTTAGTACGTTGTGGTGGACAGTCTGGCCACAGCAGCCCAGATGTGTCCTGCACTGGCATGCTTGCACATGGTGTTGCTAGAGAGTGTCACCTATGTTTGCTGTGGGGCTCTGGCACTGGTCATCTCAGATTTGGCACTGGGACTGGAAACCTTCTGCAGCAGTTCCCTTGTTCCTGCAGACTTCTGACCTTCCCAGGAACAATGTTTGACCAAGGCAGATCTGACTGACAGGAAGACTACAGATAACTTACCCCACTGTCCTGTTCCTATCTCACAGCATCACTGGCTGAGAAACTACCCAGACCTGATATCCCCGTGCTGCTGGAGGGAAAAGGGGAGCAGAGCTAAGTACAAGTGACCATGCTGCATACTTTTCTCTTCTGTTGATTGGTTGTGTGAATACAAATTCACGGGAGGTGGTTCTTCTGCAGAAGCAGTGACTGTGGGGTTTTTTTCTCATGAATTTTGCAAATTTGCTGTTTCCATGTTTGCATACTTCATACTTCGCTCTCTCTCCCAAAGTGCACAGAAGCCAAACATACAGGGATTCAATTAAGCATGGGCTCCTGGCTTTTGGTCTTTTGCACAGCAAATATGTTTTTTAAAGGAAATGTATGCTTATTAAAAAAAAAATAGTGTTTGACTTCAGGTAGCTTGGTACTAGTCTACTCAATGACGTTGGTGGCCGAATAATTAAAAACATTTGTCTCCTTTGCCTTGCACTGACTAAGCAAGCAAAATATTTGAATGGAGAGGGATCGATTTTGCAGCCACTTTTTTACCCCTGCTAAGGTCACTGGCTTTCTGCGCTCCAGTTTTGCAGTCTTTCAATGTACACAACTCATGACAACACTGTTTTGGATAGCAACTGTTCCCATGCTTTTCAGCAGGGGAGGCTGAACTCAGAAACATCCTATTTTTAAACAGGATTTAGAAATGCAGGGGCAGGGGGGGCAGGGAGTGACACAAGGTCTGATTCCCTATATGGAAGATGGTGAAGTTCTGGCTCCAGTGCGGGTCCATCAGATGACTTCACGGGAAAATTCCACGTCTGGAAGCCTTTCTAACAGGCTTAAGACCTAGTAATCATCACCAAAATGTTCACCATGGCCTTCATCTCTTGTGAATGCCTTTGATTCTGAGCATTCCTCTGCGGTCACATTCAAGTCCATCAGCATGGATGGGGTGGGGAGCCTGTCACACAGCTCTCGCTGAAAGAGCAAACCCAGAGGAGCGATGCAGGGCCTCGGAGCTTTGCAGGACTGATCTTTCCCAGTCAGACTGCTCCTCACTATTCTTGGGCTGATGTCTGGGCTTCCCTCTTCTCTGTCTCCTGTTTGACCTTCGTTCTGTCTGCATTCGGCCCTTTGTGCAAAAGGCTGCCTGGAGCTGCAGTGGTGCTTTCTGCCTGACCCCTTGATCTGCCTACTGTTTCTTTCATCTTGAAATCCTTTGAGATCCTCCAGGCTGGCTCAAAGGGCAGACATTGGACACCTCTTTTCATGGGGCTTTTGCTGTTTGTAGGAGTGCTGGGTCTGCACCAAGCCCCAGCGCTGCGTATCCTTTCATGTCTTCACAGGCTGCCATCTCAACCTCACAAACTTGCTGAAGAGATAAGCCATTCCTTCCTCTCCTCTTGTGAAACCTCACTTCCCCTGCCTTTCCAGGCTTCTCCCATCTCTGCATCTCAGCACTGATCACTGCCTGACTTGTCTGGATCAGTCCTCTCGGTGGAAGGTATGTGAATTGGTGTTGGTTACCTTCATGCAAGACGGAGGTTTCAGTGCTTTAACAGCATCACTGACCTGACATTGCTGGAGGCAGGAGAAAGGAGGGATGGCTGCTGCATGCTTCCCGTGTCTGCAACGGGCTCTGTTCGTTTTATCTGAGATAAAGGAATAGGTGGCATGTGTTCTTGTTGGCCCATGCCATAGAGCCAGTAAGAAGGAGGGCTGTCTTCATCTCCTTTTGGGACAAACCAAAGAATTTGGGATTCACACTGAAAGGGAAGACAGGTATCCTGTGAGTTCACAGCTGTCTCTGCTGTGAGGGTTAACTCACAGCAGCTGGAGAAATATGACTACTCTCACCAGAGGAAAGGTTTGGAGCCAACAAGCAGTAATAACCCTTGGTCCTAAGCAACTTCACATTGTCTCACAAAGAGAACTTTTGCCTCCAATGTCTAACTGGCTCCATTAAAATCACAGCTGATTCTGCTACCCTGTGTTTAGATGACCATTCATGACCATCTAAGGAAGGCCTTCTTAACCTTTCCTACAAGCAAATTTGAGAAAACTTTATGCCTCTCTTTTGGAGTGTTTCTCATGTGCCACCTGACTGGAATTGCATATGTTTTCCTAAATTAATTTCAGAACAACGACATTTGGCTCAGCTAAGCTACAAGGTTATTTTGCAGTTCTATGACAGATGATGTGACTGTGAGCTGCTGGCTGGCTTCTGGTCAGGGTGTGACACACATTTTTCTCCTCCTTTCCTCAAGGGAATCTGTTGGGCAGAGCTGCGTGCTGGTTGGACGAGAAATGTGCAGCTCGCCTCACCTTGAGGCATTCTCATCTGTGGTTGCTGCTGTGTTTGGGGCAGAGGAGTGACCTCTTGCTAGTTCGTCACCCTCCTGTACTGTGGAGCACTATGGTGGAGTAGGATGGCCACAGTGAGCCCTTCTCTCCTTCCTCACACCTGTGAGGGAACATGGTGCAAACAGAAAAAGCCTCCCACTGCCATCTCCTTCAGTATTCCATCATTCCCATTCAGTGGTGCCGGAGCATCTCCACCTGCCTTTCTGGCCTTGGGGCTCCTTCTCCAGGTCCCTTCTTCCTCCTCCAGCCCAAACACCTACCCTCTCACCAACCATGGCTGCCCCATGAAAAGCAAGAGGCTGGCCTCAAGAGCCATTCCCTGGGATGGCACTCTCCAGGAGCCTTTGCAGGGTCTCTAGGCAGATGTGTTTGGTCTTTAAGGCAGCGTGACCTCAGCAGATATGCCCCACTCTTGTTTAACTGTGCCATGCTCTGCTCTTCAGCTGCTTGCCAAATACTTCTTCAAGCAGATGAAACTAGAGCAACATCTTTCTCCTGTTCCTGGTCATACTGAAACCTAGGAAGAATGGTATTTTGGTGAATACTGTGAAATAATTTCACTTCCTAGTAACACAGTGAAACTGAGAGATCAGCTCTTGCTTCTGTAAAGCAGGAGCCAGTTGTGGTTTGCAGAAGAGAAAGTGCTGCTGGGAAGGAGCGGGCCATTGTCTCTGCGTGGTGCTGGCAGGAAAGGGAGACACTCAGACTCCATGAAGGAATGGTTTATGCTGGGTATAATATCACTAGAGGTCTGTGACACGTTGGATAGCAGACTGGATCCCACGGAAAGAGGCTTGTGGTCTATGTGCAGAAGCGAGGGTTGTGTAAAGGGGAGTCTGAGACTTCACATCTCAATGACAAGGGAGGACCCTTGCTTGCAATAACTTTCCAGGATTTTGAATGTGGCATGAAATAACAACCTAAGTTGCCTTGGAATAATCAGGAAGGTGACCAGAAAACAAAGCAAGGAAGTTCTTGAGGTGCTACAAATAAATGCAGTATATTCTGGGGAAAAAGCATCTGGATTAGCAGTCCTGAAGATGGAGGCATTCCACGACAGCGGGCAGCTGCAGGGGATGGGCAGGCAGTTCCCCAGCCTAACACACTATGTCCACCGAAGCCAAGATCCACGTGGGCAGAGGAAAATGCAGTCTGCTGTCTGCTGGATTTTCTGCCCCCTTTGCCCTGCCACACAGCCTCTGGGTGGTCCTATAGCACCCCGTGGGGTGAGCTGCCGACAGAGCAGTCAGGGAAAAATTGCCCAGAGCATGGCAAGGGCTCTTTTAGTCTGTGTCTAAGGTACAGCAGCTCAGCTAATTGAGGATTAAGAAGGATGATGGTTGCCCATTTTGGCATCCTATGCAGTGGTAGGAGATGTGCACAGGACCAAATGAAGGTCATTTACAGAAGGGAGAAACACTCCTGGAGGTCCTGAGGTATTTCTCAGGAAGATTGCAAAGCTCTAGGATATCCAGTGTAAAGGTTGAGGTCCACAGGAGCAAGGGTTACATTTGCCTCCCCACAAAGGCAGATTGAGTTGCACATACCACGCAATGGCCTCACCATGAGGCCCTGTGACATGTGGCCTGCAGGTTATTTCTCACCTGTTATTAATAGCCCTGTCTTGATGTCTCTCCACGATACTCTTGCAAACTATTTTTTTTTCCTCCTTCTTCTTCAAGCCATTTATCGGGCAAGAAGCCAGGCCCTTGAGCAGCATGGCTGTCACGTTTCTCACGTCACAGCATGGCTTGCTGCTCAGCCCGCATGGGCAGCAGGAGCATCCAGGTGCCCAGGTACCACTTAGCTGTGGGCATCTCAGGAGAAACCTGGGCATGCTTTGGCCCCTGGTAGAAGTGAGGAGGTTATGATGGGCTCCCCTATCAGCAGCAGATTTCCAGAGGGAAACAGAGGCAGGAAGAGGAGACCAGGAGGGGAACGGGATACTTGAAAAGTGGGCTTGTACCAGAGAAATTACCAGGGTAGCACAAAGCAAGGGGAAGATGGCAGCATGAGAGAGTGTCCTGGGACAGACAGAGACAACCTGAGTTTCTGTCTGTCTGGGAGAAGATTTGTATTTACCCTGCAAATCTGTCCCTGTGGTAGTGTCCTTTAAACATTCAAATTCCTTTTAGGTGTGTGCATTTTCAGTGCCAGACTATATCAAAAGAAAACAGAACTGCCCTCTCTCTCTCTTTCTCTCTGCCTCCCCTTCAGCTCGTCCCCTTCCAATAAACAAGTAGCAGTCACCTTCACCCCCTTGTTCATCTTTTCATGAAAGGGTGGTAGGTAAGCCATATGTCATGCATGTCAATTTAAAGGTATAAATGAGGGTAAGATAGAGGCGAAATTAGATAATCTAGCTCAGACGAAGGAAATTGAACCTGCCCTTGAAAGTAAGTGATTTTTTCAGCCTCCCAATGATAAGGCATTGGGTAGAACTCTGTTAATAATTCACAGTGTAGACATTAAATAGTGGTATCAGGTTACATTAGAAAGTCAGGTGCTGCTGGCTTTTTGTTGCTAATCTAATGGACTTTGTCTCCAGTGCAAACTGCACATTGCCTTGTCAAATGCCTTGGGACAGAAATGGTGGTGGCTGTTTCTTCAGCCGATTTGCTGAAAATCCATGGTTGTCTTGGGAGAAAGACACTGTCCTTAGCCCTTGCTGATTAGAAATGTTCTTGTTCTACATCTTGGGCAGTTCTGTGCTAGATATTATTCACCAGTGTTAGCAGGCCTGGTTTATTACTGGCTGTTCTAGACAACATGTAATACCTACCGCGGAGGCAGGGAGTTAGGTACCAGAAGTCCTTTGTGGATCACAAATCACATACATATAAAAGAAAACCAGGGGAAACCTGGTGCATGCTGCTCAGTTTGGGGAACTTCCTGCCATACCTGCAGATGGAGATGATAAATTTTGGCTGCTAATCAGTGTGACCTGGGTCAGAATCTGTGCTGGGCTCTGCAACTCAAGCTCGTAATTTCTTTTTCACCACTTGCTTATAATCAAGTTTCTCAGCTCCAGCCAGGCCATGTTCTTCCAGTGATGACCTTTTGGCCTGATATTGTGGTTTGCACGTGCAGAGCTGATACAGGTAATTAGAAAATCACCCAGAATAAAACACCTGCTCCCTTTGCTAGACTGGTTCTTCCTGGGTTCGGAGGAGTAACAGGCAGTAAACCTGTATGAGAGCCTCTAACCTCAGCAGATCTGGCTTTGATCTCATACAGGGAACAAATTTCATATGTAAGCAACTACAGTTTCACAAAGTAATTTCTCACAGAAAAGCCTTAGCTTTAAACTGGCAGAAAAGCAATTTAAGGTTAAGGAAAAGAAAGGGAAGGCTATGAAATAAAGATAAAATTTCTTCCAACAATTCATGTAGCAATGAAATATGAACAATAGGATAAAATTCATGTTGACATTGCAGAAAAAAAGCGTGATTAACTTACATTGAGTTGGTCAGAGTTTCACAGTATCACAGTATCACAGTATCACAGTATGTTTGGGATTGGAAGGGACCTCAAAAGATCATCTAGTCCAATCCCCCTGCTGGAGCAGGAACACCTAGGTGAGGTCGCACAGGAACATGTCCAGGCGGGTTTTGAATGTCTCCAGAGAAGGAGACTCCACCACTTCCCTGGGCAGCCTGTTCCAGTGCTCAGAGTTTGTATTGCTGCCTGAAGGTATTGGGAAGAGCAAGGCACTTGGTATATCTAGTTCAAGTTACACGTCAACATGAGGTCAGCAAATCTCCAATGAGAGCACAGAAAGCTGAAAAGTAGCTCATCACCAAAATGCTTTGTCCTGGGTCAATTTCTGTCCTCAAAGAGAGTGGCGATTGCCACTGTTTTAGTCTCAGCTGTTTTGGCCTTGGGTTCCAAACCAGGGGCACAAATGTGCTTCCTCAGGAACCCTCCTTCAGCACACAGGTCAGCCAAGCTTCAGTGTCCGCATTTGCCTCTGGGTCCATGGTCCCCAGTGGGCTGCTGGCACCTCTGCCCCCATCTCCTGGCTGCTGCGTGGGCAGCACAGCAAGAGATATAGGAGAGGCGTGTGGATATGGCAAAGAAAGATGAATGTGGTGCAGCCCAGAAAGACCATGCCCACCACAGGACATTGCTTAGTGGTTGTCTCCAACACATGAGATTTTGGAGGGGAAACCAGAAGCAAGATGATCCCTGGGTTCCATTTGCCTCATGGAGTGTTGATACGTGAACACCAGACCTTTGTGCTGTGGGTTTTCCCCTTCACTCTTCCTCTCCTATTTTCATTGAGTGGATACTGAGGCTGTTTTCCAGCACTCCAGGGGAGAAGTAATAATTTCCATGTAGGACAATGTGCCAGGAGTACATGCTTAGTGCTGGCTTACTGCATCCATCTCATAGAACCATAGAATGTTTGGGTTGGAAGGGAATTTAAAGATCATCTATTTCCAACCCCCCTGCCATGGGCAGGAACACCTTCCACTAGACCAGGTTGCTCAAAGCCCCACCCAACCTGGCCTTGAACATTTCCAGGGATGGGGCATCCACAGCTTCTCTGGGCAATCTATTCCAGTGTTTCACCACCCTTGTGGTGTAGAATTTCTTCCTTATATCTCCTTCTGGGAGTCCTCCAGGCTGGCTGGGCAGAACATCCTAAGAAAGTGATTCCAGGAAAATCAGAGTCATCATCAGAGGAAGATACTCACAAAACTACCTTCTGGAAAGCTATCGTCTGAAGCAGGGAGGGCTGCCTGGCAGGTTAGCCATGTAGTGCTAAGAAGAGAGCTACAGTCTGGCCAGCTCTACAGCTCCAAGGGACCAGGAGGGGCCAAACAATGGAGCTTTTGCTAACTCTGTGGTCTGGGGCTTGTGGCACCAAGTTGGGGAGAGCTCTATGAGCCACAATGGAAAAAACAGAAACTGTCCCAAATCTGCTGATTAGGGAAATGCCATCCCAACTGTTCAGAAAAGAAAAAAAGAATGAGAAAAGAAATTGGAAGTGCTTTCAAAGTAGCACAATGCCAGAGAAAGCCAGTCCAGGGAGGTCCCAGAGATCTAATTATAGCCTGCAATCAATGCTGCTCTTATCTGTGCTGCTAATGAACATAAACGAGGCGAGCAGTTTTGCTGCTCCAGGGCTTCTTGCAGTAGAAACAGCAGCTTGGTAATAACAAGCTGCCTTGCTTGATTAGAGCTCGCTTTGCTTTCTCCCGGTTTCCCACCCTTTGGTGCGTGCCCTCTGGAGATGTGGGAGCTGTAGTGAAGGCTGTTCAGGATGGGGTAACCAGACCAAATCATCAGGGAGGCTCAAGCACATACACATGTGGCTCCATTACAGCCACAGAGAGCTGGATGATGAGGGACAGTCCTGCCAGGAGGTGGAAAATGCCATCCTTCAGGATGCGAAAGAACCCCAAATTCCCAGAAACTAATTCCACAGTGGACGAACCCCTTTCAGGTGCCAGATTACGTCAGACAGCTTCCTCATGGAAAGAAAAAGCAACGATCACTCTGCTTCTTCAGGGAATGAAGCACAGAGAATGGGGGCCAGCACCTCTGTTACCAGGTCAGCTGTTAAAGTGCACTTCAACATGTTTTCTGGCAAGGGCTATGCCACGCAACTGTTTCTCCTTTGCATGCTTAACAGAAAATAGATCCTGCATCTATGGCTCTGGTCCAGACAACACCTGCCAAGCAGAAGGAGAGGCTGCTGCCACCGTGGGGGAGTTGCTTTCGTGCACAGACGGAAGCCAGAGGTAGTTCTCCAGCATCTATTTTTTTCTAGCATTCTTTTTTTTTCCAAACAAACAAAACACAAGCTGTGTCTTGGCCTTGAAGGACTTGCAGCCTTTCACTGGGTAGTGCAGAAAAGCAGACACTGGTTGCGGTGAAAATAATGACCAAAGTTGGGAGAGTCCCTGGGACCAGAAGAGGAGGGACTGCTGTGCCAGGGTCTGACCTGGGAACCAGCCCCCAGCTTTGTCAAGCACACTCCTCTCAGAAAGCTTCCTAGAAGCATATGGTCTCCATTTTCACATGGTTACTGACATTTCTTCCCTGCATTGCCTGGAGAAAGCTGTTTGGATGATTATTCATCCCCACAATTCAATAATTGCACCAGTTTGGAGTGGTCTGGTTCCCTAGGGCTGTATTTACAGTTTGGTCCGCTGGGCTGCAGAGCCGGTGTATACCAAACAGTTTATCATCTGACAAAGGATCACCCTCTTGGATCAATGGAAAAGTTTGAGCTCTGGAGATCTCCTCAGTGTTCAGATTTGCCAGTTTTTTGTTTTCTCGAGGTCTATCACTGCAACTGGGAACTCCCCCTGGTCACTGCTCACCCATTGCTCTTGCTGGGTTATCTGCACCTTGGAAAAATCTGGCTGCTGATTCAGGTTCAGATGGACTTGAGGGTCCTAGTTGTTTTCAGTGTCCCCTTGGTGCAAGATTCTATAAATTGCATCTGCTTTTTCCTGCAAAACCATATCCAAACTTCTTCCTTCTTCACATCATTGAGGAATCAAAGGCAATCCACTGCTGGAACTTGGAAACGGAGAAGTGGCCAAGCATGAACACAAGCAGCAGAGCTGAAAAGCAACGTCAGAGCTGAAAATACAGCTCCAAGCTAGCTTATAACCTCCTGTGTATTTCAGAAGAAAAGAGCCTTTGCTTTTGTTTGGCTGCAGCTAGCGCTGGGTGGAGCCTTATTTGGAGTAATTTGTACAGAACTGGCTCACAGTCTCTTTGGTTGCAGCTGATCCTGGAAGTGTATTCTCTCGAGTAGGCAGGTTGAGAGTCAGAAATGCAAAATCCCTGAGGGTGGAGCTGCAGGGTCCTGCCAGATGGGCACTTTTTCCAGGCTCTGCCAAATCTCTCATTTTGTTAATTAGAAAGCTGAGCTGAGGCCTTCTTTTTCCCTTGCTCTTCCTGGCCGTGATGGGGGAAGATGCTTGTCATCGCTGGGAAGCTTCGCTGTAAGGAGCTGGCTGATGGCATGAAAAGACAGATAACTGCATGTGCTGTGCCAGAATGCCATCCTGTCTGCATTCAGCAAAGGGACTGCTGAGACAGAGAAGCCCCAGAGGATGGCTCAGGACTGACCTGCAGCCCATTCCCCATCCTGTGACAAGCATGGATCAAGTTGACAGGTAACTTTGGGATGTTCAAAGGAGCTGCACCTTCTGCAGTGTGGCTGTGCAACTGCAACGTTTAGGGACCTAAGCAGTGCTTTAATGCTGAGTGTGAGCTTAGCTCTATTAAAGACAGGGGGAACCTGAGAGCCTGTACTGGCTCAGCTTGGCACAGTGTGCAGGCATGCTGGCACTTTTTCATCTCAGACATTCATCTGTGAGGCAGGATTTTCCCAAGCTAACATACTCCAGCCGCAGTTTAGCCCTTCAAGGACACAGCAGGCAAGAGGACTGAGGTTTACTGGTGCCTAGTTGTATAAGCCAGCACAAGGGACTTGGCCTAGCCCCTGCAATGTGAGACAACATTATCTGCTCCATAATAGGGGACAGAGATGGCCTGGACCTGCCACCTCCCCAGGACTTGGGCCCCTCTGTCTCCTCAGCAGGAGCGTAGCCCATCCTATAGCCTTATACAAGGTATTTAGCTTCAATGAGATGACCTGGAGCAATGGCTTCCCACATCTAATTGTTTTGCTTGGGAGGGGAGTTATATGGTTATTTGGTAGCTGGTTAATGTAGCCAGAATTTGGCCACCTCCAGCTTGGTACCCACAAGTCAGCCTAGCAAGCTGTCATTATAAGAAGGGCTATCTTGCCAGTTCTGGCTGGCAGTGCTGCTGGACTAGGAAAACCATATGGGGATCACAGCTTGTGCTGCAAGGACCCCACTAGATTCATCATGCTTTCTGAGACACATCCTACAAGACAGCAGGGCAGCAGCAAGACAAGTTACAAGAAGCACTCAGAAATAATGCCCAGTCTAGTAGACATCTGCCGGTGAATAACCTTGGCTGCAGGCAAGTTAAGAGTTGACTCTACCAAACAGCATGGAGCCAGCCTAGGGAACAGCACAAGACCTGCTTTGGAAGATGTGCATGATATGAAGCACACCAACCTGAGAGTAAGTTTAGCACTGCTTTCTGTCTGTCAGTGGTTCTGCCCGGCTATTGGGAGGCAGGTCAATCAATACTCTGCACCTGGGACAGGGGACACTCTTAGACAGGAGCTGATGGTGTTGCTCCCACATTACCTGAG
Source organism: Streptopelia decaocto (assembly GCF_964273445.1). NCBI lineage: Eukaryota > Metazoa > Chordata > Aves > Columbiformes > Columbidae > Streptopelia > Streptopelia decaocto. The sequence continues at coordinate 31,170,671 of NC_138658.1, forward strand.
AGGTGATCTGGCGGACAAAGGGACAGACAGACTTGGGGGACCGCTACTCAGCTGCTGGTAGGTAGCATGGTAGCAAGAGATGTAGATCTCATGTAACCAGCTGGTTGCTCCCACATCCTTAGAAGAATATGCTGTGTTTTTACTCTAAGCTCAATAACTGGTCATTGGTATGAATTTCTGTGCCTTCCCTGTGTGATTTCCACATGCATAAGCATGGCTATTGGGAGAGGCAAGGTGCAGAGGTGGCTGGAGTGGCCAGTGTCCATCCAGCCACCTTAGGACCAAGGTTGGACTTTTCCCAGCACAGCTGAGCTGCTCCTAAGCAGGTCTCGGCATGGGCTGCCAAGTCATATATGCAGTGCCTGTATTTGCTGAGGTAAGTTGTTAAACGCTAAATCCAGTTTGGTGCAGATAAGTAATTACAAAAGCTTTTTGTACTAAATTGTTAATAAAATACTCAATTTCTCCATTTTAGATTACAGCAGGATACATATTAGCAGAAATAACCTTCAGAAGACAGCTTGCCTGAACAAAAGCTCTGTTTCCTTGCAATAACAACAAAACTAAAAAAAGGAAAAATTACTAAAATGCTCAGTCATCCTGCCCTTAACCCCCAGTGAGTGCATCCCTGCTGGCTTTATGGCTCACTGTTTATCAGCACTGGGCTGTTATTGCGGGGCATTTAGAAACACTGAAAGATTTGTTTGTAGATTCATTGCTTGTCTGAGAAATCTTGTTGACCACTAACTTAAAAGTTAGTACGTGTCTGCTGTAATTGCTTGCATGGCTATAAAGCATTCAAGTGGTAATTGTCCTGTTCTCTGAAGTGAAGTTCTTCTTCTGCAGAAGCCAACGTGGAAGAGTGGAGGGTTCAACGGATTTATTTATTTTTAGTTTGCTTCCTGTTGTGAGTTGATGAGCTTGGAGACAGCTTCTTGGAGAAAGTAAAGCTGGGCTGTGACAGTCCTCAGCCCACAAGGGAAACCTGCTCCAACATCTCCTACCCCGGTGACCAAGTGGGCTGTTGAGTGAGGGATGGAAAGTGCCACTCATGGGCTTTGTCACCACATCACCTATAGCTACTCTGAACCCTGGCTTGCAATATCATCAAGGACACATTCGACTGAGCTCATAGATGAAGACGCACTCTATGTTTCTGATGGCCACCCAGATGCCAATAAATCACAGCAAGCAGGGAACTGCAGGAGAACCAACACCTGCCAGGTGTCCAGGGGAACACTGTGTGAAAGGGGAACAGTCATAAAAACATGAGTGGGGCTGGAGAAGACTGTTATATTTGTTCCCTAACATTCCTATAAAAGTGCCTGTCTCCATAGTGCTGGAGTGTCACCACACAAACACCGAGGAATTACACTCCTGCTGATAATGCTTCAGTTTTGTTCTGGCAGGGACCATAAAGATGGAAAACAGGCACAGAAGATCGTAAGTTCCCCACTGCTGACTGTTGAGTGCTGGGAAGGAAACTGGGGTCTAGTTTGCTCAGATTGACCTTGATGCCTACCATTGGAAGGTGGGCTATAGGTCAATTTAGGTCTTCAGATCTTGGTAGCAGGGTTTTCTAGCAATTGCTTTGGGAATATGGCTCTACCCTTTATTGCAGGATGCCTTGGGCAATGGCAAGGACCTCACTATATGCAAACAGCAGCTACTTGCTTGCCCCAAACTACACATAGTTTAAGATTTGCCAGCCCTGAAATATTTTTGTCCCATGGCGACTTACCTTGTTACCTCACATCCATATATCCTGAATTTCACCAGGAGCTGGTGCAAAAACAGTGCTTTGGTAAGACTGCAACATTGCTCAGAGCTCCTTTGATTCCTGAGGATTGTGTGTTTTCCCCAGGAGAGCAGTGTAGCCCTGGGACAGGGCACAGAGATGTGATGGCATCTCCATCGCCAGGGTTATCAGCATCCACATAGATGAGGCCTTGAGTGACCTCAGCTAGCTGTGAGAGCAGTCCTGCTTGGAGCAGACATCTAGAGATCCCTTCTCACCTGAACCTATTCAGGATTCACTAAATATAAAGACAGCATCATGGTCTCAAGAAGACCCCCACACCAGAAACACCTGGAAGCTATAAAAGTGAGAGGTATGCTGAATGTTTCGCCCGCTTCTTATGCTCTTTTGAGCATACTTCTCCTGCGTTATGAAGTTTGAGCCTTCCCTCCCCCCAAGACTACACAGCAGCATCAGATCAGAGAGATGTGTGACTAATGCACTGGCTGCAAGGGCTTGCCTGTGTCCCTGTTCCAGGAGCCAAAGTACTTAACTTGGTGACTGCTCTGACTTAGCTGTACCAAAGCAACATGCCAGCTGCAATTATTTTTCAACAAAGACACCATTTTTCTTTTTTTAAAACCTTGTGTAAATGTCAATAACAAGTCCTTAAAGACAGCTAACTGTCTGGCACGGTACCCCTCCAAGGGGGAGGATAAAGACAGGCTGGGCAGCTTCTCTGGCTGCAGTGTGGCAGAACCTTGCTGTGCCAGAGCAGCTGGTTTGAAGCTTAGCTCCATTGAAAAGAGACAAGGGCATAAATATGTTTTATTGCAATAGTTTAGAGACAGCCCAACTGCCCAGCAGGAGCAAGTCTGTGGAAATACCAGGGGAGTTTGAGAGTATCACAAGCCAGCCCTGATGCTGCTGGGTTTATGGCAAAGCTCTGTGCTGTTCCCAGGGGTGCTCCCAGTGCTGCTGAGAGCTGTGTCCTCAGCGCAGACTCCTCACACTGCACGCAAATGCCCTTCCTGCCCCAGATCATAGACAAGCTTGCGGAAGACATTGTGAAACCAAGATCACCCTTGAGTTCAGTGATGGTTATGCTGGCGGTGGTGGAAACAGCGTCATGGTGTGTAAGAGCAAAAGGGGCAATGACCTGTTGTAGAGCACAAGGGAGACACTGCAGAGCAACAGGAAGCCCCGTGGTACGTGTCAAAAAGGAAACACCATTTATCCCTTGCCATGCAGACAAGAAACATACCCCAAAGACCCGGTCTCTTAGTGAGGCCCATTTGCTGGCCATTTGTGGAGGAGAAATGGAGAAAGAAATGCTGACTGCTGTTGGGAAATGGTGCACTCAATGTTCCTCCCCTCCTATGCTCCTGCTGCCCTTTGTTAGCAAGGCAAACACATCTTCCACAGGTCACTCTCCACTTTGAGTGCTGGTAAGAGGTACATTTAGCACCAAAGAGAAACTTCCTCCAGCAGCAAAGTACTATCGGGATGCATTTACACTCCTGTGGTTTGGCAGAGACATTTTTCCTGCCCACTGCACCTTACTCCAGCATGGGCAGTTTTTCACCAGAGCGTCCCTGTTGCCAAGTCTGGCCTGGCAGACACCTAAAGCGAGAATGTGGGGTTTTCATACAGCATCTACACAGAGACACAGACAGATACCAGGCTGAGCTGTCCTCACTGGCTTTGAAAGCAGTCAGCTCCTCTTGGTTTTGCTCATCACCTCTCTATGTTCAGGCTCATGTGTCTTGATCATCTGGTGCTCAGCTAGCAACAGAGCCTGATGAAGCAGGAACATGAGCAAAGCATGTGTTAAAACTTGGACTCAAGGACCTTCTTCAGTACATGAGCAGCTTCAAAGAGTGAACTTTTTCAGTTTGTCGCCAGCCCTGCTTTGGAAGCTCGACAAGGCTAGGGACAACTCCCGCAGCCCGTATTTCCCAGCAAGGTCCCTCTCGGCAAAGATGAGAATGGGAAGAGAGCAGCAAACTCTCACTTGTGCTCTTCTTGTGGTGGTAGATCTACTTTTAATGAACTTCTTAAACAGTTTAGACCCTGGTCTGCCAGGATGTGGCTGCCTTTTTCACTGCACCCAGAACGTGCAGTCCAGTATGCTCTAGCTGAGGCTGCTGCAGTGACAGTGGTTCAGCAGAGCTGCTTCCCTGTAGAACTGCATCCTTAGGTCCATGGGAGATTGTGCTTGGCAAGGGGAATTGGATATGGATCAGGGGAACACTGCTCCCCTCCCCTTTACAGAGATGTCCGTGGAGCACAGACCCAGGAAACCTGAACCTCCAAACACCTCAGCCAAGATCAACATGACATCTCAGCTTAATTATGTCTGCCAAGAGATGGCACTGAAAACCCTCAAGATACAGAGGTTTGGTAACCTCAGAGCAAAGGTTAGGGGAGGACATATGATGCCATAAGCACTCTAAGAGATATCTGTATATTAAACAACAAGTGCACAATCACACCTGCCCCCAAGGGCTTTATAAATGCAGTCATGTCAATGGCTGTATCCTCTAGCAAATAACACCCTGGCATTAGGAGAGAAACCCAAGAGCACTTCCGGCCCTTCTAATACTTGCACATCTCCTCAGCTCCCCCAGATGCTAGCAGGCTTAGCTAGGACTTCCTTATCTCTCAAACAGAAACTGTTGTCACATGGGGGTTTCAGCAACAAAACTGTTGCAGGAAGTGGCTGACTGCATTTGTCTCATTCATGAACTTTGGCCAGCATTCGCATGTAAAAGCATCCCTGGGCAAGCCATCCAAATCACCTGGGGATACGTTGCAGCAGGGGCGCAAACAGCTTTTAAAAATATATATGTATATATGTTTTCCCCCCACAACCACAAAAGCAATTAGGTGACCTTTGAAAAGAGAACTGTGTTGCACACTTGATAAAAAGAAAAACAGTAGTAAAAAAAAAAAAATATATATAGAGAGAGATATATATATATGTGAAGCATTTTTAATGGTGCTTAACAGCAGTTGATTATATGTGGAAGTAACAAAGAACTTGGGAGAAAAGGAAGTGTGGCAATAGTTGTCAAGAAAGTGAAGTCCTTTGCCTCATGATACTTCTCACAGCGTAAGCACTGTCAGGCTGGGGATTATGTTTTTATCTGATTATCTGATGATCTTACCTGTAACTTTTTCTTGTTCCCTTTCCCAGGACCCAAGGACTGGTGCTGCAGAGCAGCTGTCTGCTGCCTTGGGGCAGGTCTGCTACACCTGGAAGAATCCTGCCACAAAGACAATGCCAGAAGGGCCACTGGGCACAAACAGCAGTGGCTGACAACCAACGCAGGCTTCCCTGAACCCCAGGGGAGGAAACATCCCAGACTAGCAAGAAATGCGTGCAATATCCTTTTCTCAGGTGCATGCAGATCCCATACTGCCCTGTCCAAGGGAGCAGCTTCACAGCTTGGTGGAAGATCTTGTACCCCACTGTGTCAGCTTTGTGATGCAAAGGCTGGGGGAGGAACCTGAGAAACCAAAAGCTTTACCTTATCCAGACGCTGCAAAAGACAAAACAACCCTGGAAAGACAGTTCATCTTATGAAAGCGAGAAACTCAGAAATAGCCACAGTCAGAAGATGCTCAGTTTTATTTCTGCATAGAGCAAGGCTAAGCTCACTCTCTGCAAGGCTTTGCAGCAAGATGGGAAGTACTGCCTTCACAGCCCCTCCAGCCAGCCCACACCAAGACTGTGCTTTGTGCCCCCCTCCCCTCAGCTTTCCTTCTTATCTGCAGCAGTAAAAGCCACCCAACTCAGGAGAGTCACTTGTTCAAAATGCAACATCTTCAGGGCATAACCAAGACCCTGTCTTTGTGGTCAAAGCCAGGTCAAATCCTGAAACTAGCCCTGTCTGGCATTTACACCAGAGCTGTTCCTTTTCTGCAAAGGAAAAGTTTACTGCCAGTACTTTTTATTGTGATGACAGCAGAACAACTAGTTTGAGGTCAAGAAGGGTCTAAATTTTACTTGATCCTGGTATTAGAAAAGAGTCTGACCCTCCCAGTGCAACACCTCTCTCCTTACATCCATCACACCCAAGTATCCAGACAGAGAGAAGGCACTGATCCCAGATCAAGCTAGGGTAGGGTGAAAGATTGAAACTGATCTGAAATTAATGCAGAAAAACCTGAAAAAGCTGTTTCTGGCACTGCAAGCAGTGGAAGTGAAAAGTAGCTCAGGAACACAGTGCTGAGTGGAGGAAGGGAGACAAGGGCCTGGCTCTTCTCCTTCCCCTGGCTGCAGAGGCTCTGGAAGCATTGGTGTTGGCAGGAAGGTGGCAGGAACAGGCAGCTCTTTCCTGCGTCAGGCAGCGGAGTCCACTGCAGACATTTGTTCCTCTCTGCTAATGGCCACTTGCAGGAAGCTGCTCCCATGTCCAAATCGCTGCCCCAGCCCCATGGGTGTTAAAGTAAGAAGACAGCAACATACAGAGCCAACATTTTGCTCCACCTTTATTTTAACAATCAGATAAAAACAGAACCATAGTTTTAAAAGAGTCATTACATAGCAATTATAAAGTGCATCTTCCACTTGAATGTTGTGTACAAAAATATCTTTTAAAAACAAACAAGCAAAACCCCCCACAAGGCACTTCCAGGCATAGAGCGAGGAGAGCAACCCCTCACTTCTATGTTCACATTGGCAATGGAAAAAGGAAAAAGGAGAAAGGTCACAAGTATTTTTAAACTGCTATTGGTCAAATAGCCAGTTCTCAGCCCAGCTTTTACTTATGGCATTGCTCTTCTAGCTTATCTTCCATGTTCCTCTCTAAGCACATCCCATCCACATCCTGAAAACAAACAGGCCCCATAAGGAGATACCACCATCCGCAGCACCCCAGACATACATGCCTTGTTTCAGCCTACAAAACAGCTCTCCATAGGCATGAGAGGATGCCAGGAGAACATGACTTTTCTACAGTCAGTGTCTTACAGCATTAACACCATACACTAAGGAGAAGAAAAAAAAAAAAAAAAAAAAATCAACATCACTCAGACTTGCTTTAAGTTTAAAACCAGGTTCAAGCCAAGCTAGGCAACAGTCCCTTCAAGAGAGACCAGATGCAGGTTATTAGGGCTGACTTGGGAAGCTGCTTGAGCAGAGTAACCAAGCCTGATGAGCTCTGGGCTAGAAAGTAGATTTATCACCTGGACTAAATGATCAAGCACAGTGACAACATTGATGCCAGGTTTTGAAAAAGCAGCAGTTGAAGGCTAGCTATTAATTGTGCAAGCTCTTCTTGTCCCTCTCAGCATCCAACAGTGATCATAGTACCCCTTCTAGATTAGGGTAAAACAGCTTCTAAGTATTTTATACAGTAGTCTCCAGAATTAAAAAGCTAGGTTTAAAAAGTTAAGTAGTCTAGCCCATTGCTTCTCTCCAACCCATCCATAGGCTATTATAGACACACAAAAAATTATATAAAGCTCACGCACTAGAAAAAGTAAGATTCCCTTGATCTCTACTTATACAAACTATTCGGCACTCTCTCTTTGAACTGAGGGATTAATGTGTTCTGTTCAACTAGCATGCAAGCAGCTTTGTGAGGCTGTTGGGCACTGTACAAGCTGGCCACCTCACCTGAGCGCAGGCCCAGAAGACAAGCCACCTCTGAAGACAGGGATGTCTCACATGAGTGATTTGTTTCACATCCAGGGGTGTTGTCGGGATAACCCCCCCATCTCACACTCCTCATGGCTAGTTCTTTGCACAGGTGGCATGAGCCACTTCTTATGGACACAGAGGTGCAAAGTTTGAGCATTTACAGGTTGAAATGGCAGCTACTGCTACAACAGTGAGGGAAGCCAAGCATGTTTATGTTCACCCAGTATAGCCACAGCATTCCCATGTGCGAGCAATGCCAAGCCATTAGCTGCCAAGCAGTCCATGGCACAGAGTAACAAAGCATTAGGAGATCTTTTTTAAAAGAAATGCCATTTCCAAAGCCTGTTTATCCCAAAGCAGTGCTGGGATCACATGTACCACACCCTTCTCCCTCAAGGCACTTCCACCAGAGTAGGTATAGAACAGTCACCCTCTTGTAACAGGACACAGCATAGAGTAGCCATATGGTCCATTTGTGTTTAGCTCCTGTAACACTTGAGCACAGTCTTCTGCACAGGATTCAGGCCCCAGCTGGGCAAAACCCTGTTTTACAGTCCACAGGAGGAAGAACTGCATTTTCAGGTCCCAGCATTGCCAACAGCTGACTTTGGATGTCCATCAAGTGGAAAAAGCATCATCGGTCACTTGTGATTAAAGAAACAGGTTTTGAAGAAGGCAGTAAAGGCTGTCAACCCACAGCTGTTACAAGCACCAGACAGCTACAGCTAATCTCTATTTCTGGTAACACCAAGAATACAATGAAAGTTTTTCAAGATCAGCTGATAAAACAACTGGTGACTAAGCATATCAGATCCTCTCCCACAGGCACATACGTCTCCTAATATGGCAGGCTGTAGGGCCACATTTCCCGTCATCACAGTTGCATTTTCACTTCAAAACATGATTTCTGCCTCCTGTAGGAAAGACCTCACACGAGGACATGTGCAAGAACAGGACTCAGTTCTGTGCAAGCCAGCCACTCCATTTCCCAACAGGCACAGGCCAGCTTTGCAAGGTGAACCCTGCAGCTGAAGTACAGCTCACTAAAAAAAAAGTCATTCTAGAACGTATTTTGAAAAAGCCTTTTAACACTAGACAAGCAATACAAACCAGTCACCACTATGTAGCTCAGACTGTAGTGTTTCCCTGGAGACTAGCAGCTTTATAGAAGACGAAGGAGTAGCAGCACTGAAGGGACATAAGAGCAACGGCCCCTGGTCCTTTGAGCATCTGGAGAGCCAGTTATCCAGCTGAGGCAGGGAAGGCAGCCCTTTATGCCAGAGATGCTTCTCTGACTAAAAGCCCACTGCCAGCAGAGTACTGCACATCTGGTTTTGCTGGGAGGCTCACGCAGAGCTACATGGAGCTGTACTTCTTCCACCTTTCTGTACACCTCACATTCAGACCAGCTCCCAGGCCCGCTGACATGCCAGCAACAGTCAGTCAATCAGAACTTTGTCGTTGAGTCAATAGTAAGGCCCCAGTTTCTCATAGCCTGAATAGCTGGGCCACTCGGCAAAGAGGCCGTAGGAGCACCGAGGGCTCCCAAACTGGTCAAAGGCGCTACCGAAGTCAGGGCCCCGGGGCGGGCGGGCAGCTTGCTGGGCAGACTTCAGTTCTGACCGTATGATCCTGTAATTTGTGCCCCTGTTGCTATCCCAGTACACCTTCCCATTGCACTCAAAGGAGATGGCAAACTCTACTCGTTCATGGGATTTAATTCCCTCCGGCAAGCTGATGTCAAAGGAAAACGTGTCCCGATCTGACCCTCCGTACGTATCCTTGACATACTGGCACGGGTAATCTACAAAGTTTTTCCAGGTGTCAAATGTCATCCTGATCTTCACAGTCTTTTCAAAAGCGAGGTTCTTCACCTTCACTGTTCCCACAACGGAGCGCTCCTTTAGCATACAGTTTTCAAGGCAAACACAGTCTACCTGGAGGCGGTTTCTGAAGTCCAGGTAGTCCACAGAAGGCTGAACAAAGTCCAGGACAAAGCTGTCCCTCTCCACGGTTGTCAGGCCCACAATGTTGTCTATCAGCTCAGTGATGTTGAAAGGAATATCTAGTGGATCGTCAAACTCAGAGAACACCTTCACCATCGTCAGAGCGAAGCCTCTGCTATCTGCAAACGACACCCTTTTCTTCACTTTGTTGTGTGCAAAGGAGTTTGCTGCTGCTTCTGGTCCATTCAGCAGAGTCTTGCTGCTCAGCTGGATGCAGGGCCGCAATGGCTTGCTTGGCGTCGGAGCAATTTTGCAGGTACACTTCTCTCTTCGCAAGGGTGAAGAGCATAGGTATAGCTGCATTGCTACATCCACAGCCATTGCTTGTTTGTGAGGAAAATAGTCTAATACTCTGGAAGATAAGAAGAAGGGTCAGTTGTTGTTAAAAAAGCATTTTAATATGACTTTTGCCAGACAAATGCTACACCACTTCACCCCCGTCATCTCAAAGAAACTTTCTTCCACCAACTCCACAAGTCCCTCAAGCTTAATTAAAGGCAGGTACTTGCATGGTGTGATTTACAGACGCAATAAGAAACGTGCTACAGCAGAGTGCCTTCTCTTCCAAGAAAAGTGCATCTCTTCCAATTGCTACAGGGACAAAGTCACCATTTGAAGACACACAAGCACTGTCCTACTAGGCTAGCAATAGCAGGCTCCAAAACATTTCTAACCCAAAGCAAAAACCATGGCTCAGTCCTGCTGATGTCCACAAAATCTAGAGATTATCCAGTTCCAATGCAATATAAAGCAGTATTTCTGCTGAGCTCTCCTCCCTCCAGGAGAGACTCTCTTCAGGGCACTGGATGTTTTTGCAGGAGCAGGACCTCGGTTTGTCACAAGCTGCTGTAGGCAACTGACGTCACCTTTCATAAAACCTCAAGTGTCTGATATTTTTATAGGCTAAAAAGCACCCACTGGTTTAGCTACCTACTTTGTCTCCCTGTTCTATCTAAAATGCCTGCAAGTGGTATTGTAAGGATAGCAAGTCTGATAGAGCAGGAGGGTACACTCAGCTGACACGGCTCCATGCCTACAGAGGAGCCACTTTCTTCCCTCTGCTGCACTTTAAAAGAGATATCAGCTCAGATGGCCCAGCAGGTTTCACCTCCAGCGCAGAACTCACAACTCAAGCCTTCACAGCACTTGCCCGGAGCCCCTGGGAAACACCTGTACAGCCACAGGGCTCTGCCAGACACCACTCACCTAACTTAATGTTGACCAAGCCTTTGGAAACAAGCCCTTCTCCTGGAAGACACAGGCCATGTGCCCGTCCACCACAGCATCTCCTCCTCCAGCATCCAGCCCATTCCTCCAGGGATGCAGCGCTGTCCCTCTCTGTGCACCCACTCTCTGTGCACCCACTCACCAGCACCTTGCCAGACACAGCCCTGGAGTTACCTCTGCAGCAGAGCAGCTCCCAGAACACTGTACCTACCGCTCCTGCTTTTACACTGAGATTTGCCTGGATGCTTTTGGCAGAATTTCTTTGGCTTGCCTCTGGATAAACCACTGGACAGATTTATCACACACATCCCCCTTAAGTCAACTGTGCTGCAGCTGACCTTAAACAGAGTATTCCCTTAATCAGAATCCCTTTTGGCTGCAGACCAGGCTCCAGAGCTGCTCCCACGACGCAGAGCAAGGCGAGCCAGCAGCGGTAGCAGTGGCCACGTGATGCAGCAGAGCTCCGGCTGCCAAAACCACGGACAGCCAGCTCTAGTACTTGATCACTGCCCCCCGTGCCAAAAAAAGCGAGAGCTACGCTCTCTGATTCAGTGCTTTAACTCCCCACCCTGCAACACCAACAGAGCAGCTCTGAGCAGGCTTTCACAGCGTCCATTCAGCAAGGGCATCTGTTTATCTGTACATGTACCAAGGTTTGTTTCCCAACACACCCACCACCTAACTCCTTCTGCATTGCCTCCTTCAGCCTCCTTCCAGCTCAAGGGCAGCCATATAAGACAGACGGCAGATCCACTTGTCTGCTAACACCATTCTGCTCATCTCTACCTGGTTTTGCCAAGTTTTTATTAACAAACACCTTATATATGCCAGTGCTTCCTTTAAATTAATGCAGCCGCCAATACTTCTCTCTTACTGGGGCCAGTTTCATCCGCATTGCATCTTTTCCCAGGGAAATTTATTCAGCTAAATTCCCATAAGTGCTGAGAACTCAGGTTTCTAAAGCAAGCCTTGGTTATTCACCATTTTCAGAATGAAGAGGCATGAAATATCCAGCCTGATTTGCATTACTTGGAGCATTTTTCCAAGCTAAGAAATACAGTAAGAGCTTTTCAAACCTACTATTAGGCTGAGCTGCATGCTTTTGCAAACTTTTTTGGCTCACTTGATACCCCAGACATCTCTTTCTGCTCTGGAGAGCCTGCTGATGCCCAACTCAGTCATAGATGAGGGTTTCCCTTTCTGGGCTAGCGTTGGCTGTCTTGAACTTCAAGTGCTTTGAAGGTGGAAACAGGGAATAGTTTTGAGAGCTCACACAGGAAAGGGAGCTCTAAGAAGCAAGCAGCACAAGGCAGGCAGCCCTATGCAGGGACTGTGGCAAACTCCTCTTCTCAAAAGGAAGAAGACAGATAAGATTCTGCCTCTGGACATCTCACAGTTTTACCCTCTCCAGAAGAAGATGTCACTGCTGACTCTTCCCTCCTTTATTTCTAGAAAGGAGAAGCAGGTCAGAAGAAAGCAATCACACCCACATTTATAGAAACCTCTTAACTGGCTCCATTCTGCTCCCAATACTGTTTGTAAACAGGTAACCCTCTTGCAGAGGGCTTGATGTGCAGCAGCTGCTAAACCAGAAGTTTTTAGATGTGCCACACTGCTGGATGAACCAGCACTCAGCTTTTCTGCCCTCTTCTCCTCTCTGGTTCAGGAAATGCCGAGCTGTTCCAAGGGAACAGCCCAGATCCTATAGGCATTTATCTGAGGTCCGGGCGATGTGTTGGCCCTGCCACAGGTCGTCCCTTCTGCTCCCCGCTTTGCAAGCAAAAGCAGCGGTGCAAACCCGAGCCGGGACCCGCCACCCAGCCCCACCGGGGCTCCGGGACACCCCAGCTGATCGGGGGGGAGGCAGCAGAACAGAGCCCAGAGGAGGGGCAGCCCCGCCGGCCAGGGCTATCGCTCCCGGCTCAGCCGGGGAGCTGCAGGAGCCAAGCCTGGAGGATCCACCACCCCCGCCAGCAGCACCGCAGCGGGGAGCACAGGTACCGCGATCACGCACCGGGGGACACAGCATGAGCCCGGAAAGCCAAGCGACAGCAGGGCAGGACGCGAGCGGCAGCGGATGGAAAGAGGGCGGGGATCCCAGGGGAACCATACCTGGTGCAGTGCATGAGGCCGGTCCCGACACCCCCCTAAACCCGCCGCCGCCGCCACCCGGGCAGCGCCCGGCCCAGTGCCTTAAGGCCGCCCGCCCGCCCCGCCCGCACGGCCGGCCCGCGCCCCAGCCAATCAGCGCGCTCCTAGCGCGGCGGGGGGCCAATAGGCCGCCGGGCGCCCGGCACGCGAAGGCCGGGGGCCGCTGCCGGGGTGCCCGTGTCGGGGCGGCGGGTGGGCGTGATGCCCATGGCCGGCGGCTCGGGAGGAGCTGGGGAAGGGGAGACCCTTCGCCCTTCCCCGGGCAGGGATAGCTGCTCTGGCGGCAGGTACGAGCGCCGTGTCGGGCCTCGGATGCTCCCGGCCCCTTTCTGTCCTGCGGCCACACGTGGCTCCTGTGCCACCCTGCCGTCCCTGCCCGCCCGGGACGGCAGGGTGGGGCTTGGTGGACGTCGCAAATAAATAGATAAGGGCTAAACGCCTGGAGAGGGTCCAGAGGAGGCCGGAGGCTGGAACACCTCTTCCATGAGGACAGGCCGAGAGAGTTGAGGTTGTTCCCTGGAGACCTTATTGTGGCCTTTCAATACTTAAAAGAAGCCTATAAGGAGGAGAGGGACAGACTTTTTAGCAGGGCATGTTATGACAGTACAAGGGGTGATGGTTTTAAACTAAAAGAGGGGAGATTCAGGCTAGACATGGGGAAGAAATTATTTACAATGAGTGTGGTAAAACACTGGCACAGGTGGCCTAGAGAGGTGGTGGATGCCCCATCCCTGGAGACATTCAAGGCCAGGCTGGACGGGGCTCTGAGCAACCTGATCTAGTTGATGTTCCAGCTCACGGCAGGAGGTTGGAGCTGCAGGTTCCAACCTTCAAAGGCCTTCAAAGGTTCCTTCCAACCCAAACTATTCTATGAGTCTATGATTCTAAACCTACAGGAATGTGTTCTTGAGGCAGGAAAACCTTTTGGGGGTACTGATCTTCTCAGCTGGGCTGGCCCTGGGTGTTTGGATGCTCAGGTCTGTGTGGGGAGAAGGGTTACACACCTCCACATCTTGTGACTACAGCTCCAGGCTGCAGTGCTGGCACTGGGTATTAATCTCCAGGGGATACTCCAGAATCTTCTTTCCAGACAATACTTATGGTGTGGAGTAGAAAAAATTACTTTCACAGAGAGGTGGTTTATGGTAGGAAAAAACATCTGCAGAGTGCTACTGGCACAGGGACCCATCCCAGGGGAGTCTCCTTCTAGGTACAGCTGCGAAGGTGTTTCTAACATGCTGAAAAACATCTGTCAGGTGAGTTGATGCTCTGGCACAGACCCCCACTGCTTTGTGGGGCCAGCTGGGCTAAGAGGTCTTTCCCAGCCACCCTCCTGCTGCCAGCTCCTGTCTCTGTCCCAAGCTGCTCCTGAGCCCACTTCAGCACAAAGCTCCATGTCCTCAGCCATGCAAAAGATGTGCATGGAGCTGGCCGCCCTAGCGGGGAAGTGGCTTTGGGGACAATTACCACCTCTATGGGCAAGCAGCAGAGGCTGTAAATCCTGCTGTGAGGTGGGGTGGGGTGGTGCATCTACCTTTTCCCCATGGCAACAGTGGGGATAGTAGTATTTGGCTTTTTTTTTGTGCCACATCTGGCCTCTAACAGCACAGCTGTGAGCAATGCTGCTCTGTGTCGCATCTCTTATAGAGCATAAAAGCGGGATTGAAGTGTCAACATTTGTTTTCAATTAACTTGTGGAAACACACACTGCTATTGTTAAAGCCAGAGACTTCTTGCTGGAAGCTGCTATTTCATAAACTTACTGCTCTGTGAGGCAAAAGGGTTTTGTTGGGGGGGCGGGGGGGAAACACATTCTTTTTTGTTTTATAAACCCCTCTTAGACAAAAGCAGTGATAAGATTTAAAGTTGGGGAGAGAGAGCTGAAAGATGTACCTGCTGCAGGAGTTTTTGCAGGCTCACAGTAATATTTTATGTGTTGAGGGTCCAGTGGATTTTCAGCACATGCTGCTTAGTGATGGAGTTTACAGAAAGGATGAGGGGGGGCAAGTTTACATGTGCCTGGGAGCAACAGGCAGAGACCCAATAAGGTGGCAGAGCCCTCAGGCCCTCTCCACTGCTGCCTCCTCCAGGCAGGGCCATCACAGCCTGGCTCAGCATGACTGGTCTTGGGGCACCAGAGATATTCAGGTGGAAGCAGTGAGTTTAACAGGATGAGCCCAAAACGCAGGAAGCCTCGACCTGATTTGCACTTGTTGCTTTGCTCTGTCACAGGTTTCTCCTGCGCATTGCTGGCTGCCGAGCACCACAGAGGTGTTGGTTTGCCTCTGAGCTGTGTGGGTTTTTGGCCAGGCAGCCCCATAGCCAGGAAAGGAATGCATGTGAGGTGGCTTAGGGTGCGTTTGTGCCACGTGATACAAGCCCTGTTTGCCATGAGCGGAGCCAGTTGTTTCACAACTGCTCCTTGCTGTTTGCCCCCAAAGCAAAGGTAGGTAGAAGCCGGGGCAGGGTGTTGTGGCGGGCTGTGGACACAGGCTGTTATCTTTGGAGAGCTGATATAGTGGCTATATTTAGCTCTGTGCTAGGCCCTTGCATATAGTGGTCTTTGTGACTTCCCCACAGCTTTCTACCCCTCCCACCTTTCTGAGGGATGAGGAAGGGCTTGCTGCCTGCCATGGGGAAGAGTTTCTGGGGGTGTTTCTCTTCGGGAAAGCATTGCAGAACCAGTCCCGCCCATAACAGACAGCTCTGGGAGGAGTGTCCCACTTTCCCATCACGTCTTACCTGGGGTTTGTTCCTGGTTCGTCTGGAGGATTTACCCCATGCCCCCCTTGGGACAGGACGTGGTGGCTCCCGCACCCCTGGGGTGTAGCCCCACTGTCTTGATGAAGTAGCAGAGGCGGAGCTTCTTCATCCCTCCTGTGGGGCAGGCCACCTTCCCCCAGCACTGTCCCTCAAGAGCCACCTTTACCAGCAGGCTTGAGTAGGTCCTTGGGGACCATTCCTGGTCCTGCCACCTCCTCTGGTGCCCTGCTAGAGGCAGGGGGGGACAGAGCATCTTCTCCTCTCTGCCAGCAACCAGCAGGCTGCTGCTCAGCCTCCCAGCAGCTGGCTGCGAGGCAGCCCCGGCAGGGAAGGGGAGCAGGGCCAGGGGTGTTGTGCAACGTGTCCACACCGCAGCAAGCTGCAGGGCCAAGGCTCAAGGGCGAGTGTTGCAAACCAGTGGAGTGGCTGATGTAAGAGTGCTGCCCAGGGATCCGCACTGGGGCTGCTGCCATGGGGCACCCCATCCCACACCTCGTGCCCTCTCCCAAGTCAGCGGCACCTTCCTGCTACCTTCTTCTCCCCACCACCCCAGCTGCCATCCTCCATCACTGCTGCTGGGCATGGGGCCTCCAGCCCTCTGTGCCTCCACAGTGGGAGTTCTCAGTGGCGTGGTTTGTGGGGACATCTCCATCCATGGCTGCTGGAAGTCCTCAGTGAAGTAGTGAAGGTGCCATGTACCTTGTGCTCGATGCAGCAGCCTGCAGAGCCTGCCCTCTGTGGTGATGTGGCTGATGCTGTTGCAATGTTGGTGCTTGCCAGTAATTTCCTAATCAGCAGCACTGAGAAACTGCTGCTGCTGCCTTTGGGCCAGCCCACGGTATTTGCACCAAGCAGAGGAGGGGGTTTTGTTAAAAGTCCACCTGCCTGTGACAAGGCTGCGAGGGTAACTCTGAAGTAATTTTAATCAGATGTTGCGTCATATCAAGATGTGAGGGGAGAAACTAATTTTGGAGTAATTTTTGTCACTGAGGGCACATGGTCAGGGAGGAAAGCCTGGCTGAAACAGAAGAGGCTATTTTGGGCAGTGCTGGGGCATAGCGGGAGAGGCAGCCAAGCCAGTGCAGTGCCCCAGCAGTGGTGGCAGTCAGCAGCATGATGTGCCGTCCTCCAGAAAGGATGTATTCGTGGCTGAGCTGAGTGTCTGTCTGGCCATCAGTCCTCCCTCATCCCTTCTTGATGTACTGTTGGGTCTCAGCCACACTTGAAAGGGGGTGGGAAGCTTACAGACCCCTTTTAAGTTTTGTGAAAATCAACAGCGGATGGGGAGAGACCCAGTGAGCATCCCCGCCGAGCAAAGGTGGAAGGGGACTTGGCTGCGATGGCCCATCAGCCAGTTGATGTCTGCAGCAGCTGGCCACCCAGCACTGAGGGCCCCTTGGCCAGCTATCACACATGTCATGGGGCTGGTCTTGGAGCGGTGGAGAAAGCTGGGATAAGGAAAGTGTAAGAAAGGGGCAGCATGACAGAAATCTGTAAGAAACAAGGCTTTTCTTGCTCTATGGTTCACCAGCCAACTTGGTCTTAGCTGCAATTGTGTGCTGAGGTCTGATGTGTGTTACTTGGGAGCTCCTTGTAGTCCCAGGCCCCCGTCCGGCTGCTGTAGGGTCACAGCAAACACAGCTCCACTAAAGAAAAGACTTGAGAAGCCCTATCGGATGATGGGATTCCCCTCTTTTATTTCCATAGGTCTCAACCTCCTGTGGCCATCCCAGGAAGTTAAACAGAGGGCATTTAATGTACCCCAAAATCAGAGGAAGTCCCAGTCTCAGTTGAGGCTCTTGACTGCGCTTTGGGGAGCTGTGCTCTGAGGCAGAGTCCCCACTGCTTCTCCCGGTGTTCTCCAGAAATGAGGAGTCCATTGGCTGCAGGCCCAAGGTAGGAGATTTAACTTGGCATGGCTGCCTTTGCATCTCATGTGCGCTCATGGTCAAGCACCCTGAGGAACATTGCTGAAGACCATGGCACCTTCCCTTCCAGCCCAGCATGCACAGACAATATCATGTAGGGCCAGGTGCAAAGCCTGGCCTGGTACTGTGTGTTGCAGGAAAAGACTGGGTGGTATAAAACTATGGTTCATAATAATAAAAATGCCCAGCAAGAGAGACCATGAAAATCCTTGCAAAAAAGGGGAGGTTATGGATGAGGGAGTGAATGCAAGTAAGTTACTACCGCTGCCTGAAAGTTGCTACCCAGAGAGAAAAAGGGAATGGGCTTCCAGTGAAGGAAGAGCACAAAGGGCAGCAAAAGGAGACAAAATGGCAGTAGACTGACAAAAGACAGACAGGCAGGAACAACAAAGAGCTAAGCCCTTGGCCAGGCATACAACATGGTGTTAAGGTGAGACACTCTATGCAGGGTACCAGGTTAAAGTCACCTCTCCTTCAGAGATTTAGACCCAAGAGTGGGCAAGTCCCTCGAAGAAGAGAAGGGTACCTCCTGGTTTCAAAACATCTATGATGTTCTCTTCAGAGAGCTGCTCTAAGACCTTGCCTTCATGCAGTCTACAGATTTCATTACCATCAGTTAAGTCCTGGAAAAAACACAGCAAAAGAAAGGAGGTTGGTTCTCTGCCCCAAGACTGCACAAAGCAGTGCAATAACTGTGTACCCATCTTTTTTTTTTTTTTTCCTGAGAGCATCACTTTCCCTAGTGAACATGCACTGTGGAGGTGTCTGGCTTTACCAAAGAAACTTTTCTTTGGTATGCTTCAGTTGATGCAGAGAAACATAGTGGCTTTCCATCCTTTCTGTTTGCTTGAATCCAAGAGTACCTAGTTGTGCACATACATGTAAAAAAAAAAAAAAAAAGAATAATAAAAAAAAAAATCTTTAAGCAGTACATCCCCTTCTACATGAAGGGAAAAAGGAGTATAAGGATATAAGGACACAGCTTGGCCTAGAACCTCAAATCCTCTAAATTGCCCATGTGCTCTTGCGGGAGATGGAGAGCAAGAGGTGGGCTGGAGTGGCAACAGCATGAAAAGGAATCGGGGCTGTTTCCGTCAATACGCTGATGTGATCACAGGGACGGAGGGATGCTCAGCTCCTCTCAGGCAGTGCATCAGTCCAGCTGTACTGACAGCTCGCCTTGTTTACACCATACAAGTGTCCAACTGGCTGGACTTGGATCTGCCCTAGATGCGCAAGTCATAGTGAAGCAACATGTATTTGAACTTGGGTGCCCTACAAACGCTGCAAACTTTATTTGGTGGGGCTGATGACTTGGGAACTTGCATGTGTCTAGGCCTGGGGACTCAGGGGCCTTATCTTTGCATGAGAGACTGTGCTTTGCCTGAGAGTTACTTGTATGCTGATGAAGGCTGAGAGAAAAAGGCCAGACTGAGGAGTGCATGTAGTTCTTGAAAATAAATACAGTCCTAAACTCCTTTCAGGGGTTCATGGTTTTCAGCTGAGCCTCTCTCGGTATCCAGGCTCTCTCTGCTGCAGCAGAGAAGGGTCAGTCCCTCCATGAAGCATTTTGTCTCATTCTGAGATTAGTGTCAATGAAAGATGGGATCTGTTGCTTTACAGACTTGCCTATCTCTGTGCACTCACTATAGAGGGAATCCAAAAATAAGCAGGAACAAGATGCCTGGCTTTTAAATGGCATCTCAAGCAAGTACCAAAGGCAATGTCAACAGTAAAGGCAAGAGCTGAGTGGAGGGTGCCGGGGAAGGAGGTCAGCTGGGGCTACTCCCATCATCAGCCTTTGCATTATTTGAAAACATTTTTCAAGTGTAGCCTAGATTTTTATTTGGATGTTTTAATTTAATCCCAGGACAAAAAAACTGGTGATATTCAAGAATTTGCCCAATTATCCAGAAGCCTGAAGTTTCCTTCTTGCAGAAACTGACTACTAGAAAATATTATCCCTCTCTGGGGTTCTTGTACTTCTGAAGTTGCACATTAAATGCAGCTAAGTAGGTCACTTGAGATCCCAGGTTGGGTGCGTACAAATACCTCCACTGTCTGCAGGTAGCTTGGCATTGCCTTGTCTCCTGAGTGCTGAGGATCCTGCTCTCCCTGCCTGATCTCACCAGATCTAGCTCATCTCATTGCACTAGCAAGAATCAGTCATGCACAGCATCTTTGCACCACAGCAAGGACGTCTAATTTTGGATTGGATGAAGCAGAATTTAAGAAATGTGCGGGCAAACAGGACACACACACAGGTCGGGAATACCTCTGACGGGACCTGGAAAGCAGGCTGGTTATTCATAGGAAGCCTACCACTGGCTCAGGTTGGAGAGGAGCATGTTGGGCTGTGAGACCATACGTTAAGCAGGGTTCCAGTGCTGACAGCTGGGAACAGCGCGTGTCCCCAGCCCGTGGAGCCTGCGAGCATTTTTGTCTGTCTTCTTCATCCCTCCTCCTCTAGTTTTTGCTGGTCTCCTATTACCGACCTGCCTGGTTTCCATCTGCGTGGGATGGCACGTGGAAGAGGAGGATGCTGCCAGCCTTGAGCAGCAGCCACTAGGATCCTGCAGTGGCTGAAAATCAATGTAAAGAAAATGCAACCCCCTCCCAAAACTAAAACAGACTGCTCAGTGTCCATTAGGCTTCCCTAGATACCACTGTTCCTGAGCAGAAGTTAAAGCGCTGGAAGGCAGATCAAGGTGGCACAGACACAACAGGTGGGGAAAGGAGAAGGTCTTTGGCTTTGTAAGACAGGAGACTAGCCTATAGTAATCTGAACCAGATGGCACCAGCAAAGCTGCAAAAAAAAGCAGCGATAGCCAGGGGCTATAGAAAAATCAGCAAGTTGAAATAATTGTGATGGTTCTGAAAGTCATCACAAGTAGGCTGGTCATTGGATTTGCTGACTTATCTGTTCCTGATAGAGGGACAAAACTGGAAGAGGTGCAATAGGGCATAGCAGCTGAACATCAGGTGACTGTTATATTTCAAATGACTGTTTTTTGAGAAAGGAAGTGAATGCAATATTGCTTTTTCATGTCTTGTGCAAGAAGTCAATGACATGAGCATCAGTGTGACTCAGATATACATGGACACGCATGTATGGGTCTACCTACATGGACAAAATCCTGCATAGTTATGTGTTTGCTAGTGTTAAGAATCTGTCTGTATGGAAAGATGGAAGAGTTCAGTGTTATGGCCTATGCTCAAATAAGCTCAAAAAGCAGAACATCATCTATTGCTGAGCTTTTCAGTTGCAGAGAAAAAAGAAACCTGGTCCCACAGATTTTGAGCTGCCTAAAGTATTGATCTTTGTTCACCTCCGGAAGTGCAATGATAACTTGGCTGTTTTTCTGAAAGCCAAATGCCACTCGGTTTCTACTGACATGCCATCTTTTACAGAATCACAGAATGTTAGGGATTGGAAGGGACCTCTAAACATCATCTAGTCCAATCCCCCTGCTGGAGCAGGAACACTTAGATGAGGTTACACAGGAATGTGTCCAGGCAGGTTTTGAATCTGTCCAGAGAAGGAGACTCCACAGCCTTCCTGGGCAGCCTGTTCCAGTGTTCTGTCACCCTCACTGAGAAGAAGTTTCTTCTCATATTAAAGTGGGACCTCCTGTGTTCCAGTTTGTACCCATTGCTCCTTGTCTTATCATTGGTTGTCACTGAGAAGAGCCTGGCTCCATCCTCCTGACACTCACCCTTTATATATCTGTAAACATTAATGAGGTCACTCCTCAGTCTCCTCCAAGCTAAAGAGACCCAGCTCCCTCAGCCTTTCCTCATAAGGGAGGTGCTCCACTCCCTTAATCATCTTCATTGCCCTGCGCTGGACTCTCTCCAGCAGTTCCCTGTCCTTCTGGAACTGAGGGGCCCAGAAGTGGACACAATATTCCAGATGTGGTCTCACCAGGGCAGAGTAGAGGGGAAGGAGAACCTCTCTCGACCTACTAACCACCCCCCTTCCAATACACCTCAGGATGCCATTGGCCTTCCTGGCCACAAGGGCACAGTGCTGGCTCATGGTCATCCTGCTGTCTACCAGGACCCCCAGGTCCCTTTCTCCTATGCTGCTCTCTAATAGCTCATTCCCCAACTTATACTAGAACCCTAATCCTTCCTAATATTTCAAAAATACTTCGACCTCCACCGCATTAGTCCAATTTTCTGCAGTACCATTCCAGCAAAACTAACAGTGCAATCCTGAAAAACTGCAGGCAATACTGAACTCTCTGCACTAATTATTTTCATTCATGTAAGGGTCACTTCAGAACACAAGGTTTCCTGTGCCATTCAGGCTCCTAAGGTAGCAACAGCCTAGAGAAGACTATACACTGTTGTCTGCAACTGGTTGCTGTAACCTTATCACCTGAAACTCACAGTGCGCTTCCGGTCTCATAATTATTAGCACATCCCAGAGACAGGAAGGTTCTGTCACGTCCCAGAGAAGGGCTGTATCTCTAGGCTGGCTGCCCCACGAAGGGCTGACCCACCTCAATCCCTGCCAACTTTCTCGATTCTCTTTGATTACATAGTCTTGAAATTACTTCAAGTCCAGTCTTCTGACTTCCCCTCCCTCAAGGTCATTGCTGGTTGGATCCTCTGTGGGAGCCCTTACAAGCCTGAATACAGCTCAGATGGTTGCTGCTGTGTGCTGGATTTCAGCCGTCTGACAGTTTTGGGACTACCTTTGTAGCCCTTGGTCCCATAGCCACTAGAATAGTGGTTGTGGTGGGGTTTGCTCAGCTAAGTGATTCGCCTGGGTCTTCCAAAAGGCAGGCAGAATTAGCTTCTAGCTCAACTAAAGGAAACAACCAAGTACTATTTAAATAACAGCTTAGCCCAAGCTGTTTGTGGCCTCCCTGACAGCCAGGGCTTGATCCAGTCTGTGCAATGGCACTATTTGGGTTTTGCACCATTCTTCTGCAAGGAACCATGTGCCACGTGTGCAGGATGGAGTGACCCCCAGCACCCAAACTGCCTCTGAGTTTTTTAAAGCCTCTGCTTAAACATGAGCTAAGGCAGCTATAAATAGCAGTCAGTGTCCCCTGGTTTACCCAGGGGTTTCGATCACAGAGCTGGCTCCAAGTGTCAGTACTTGGCTGCTCGGCTTCAGCTCTCACCTCAGCTGGGGGCCAAGTTCATCAGTACTCCTGTCTCATTGCTGTTATGTAACCTGGTTAATTGGGGAGGAGGTGGGCATATGTTTCATTAGACACTCATAAATATGGAAATATGTAATATCTATTATATAGCAATAAATATGCTTGTATATAACCATAATATACAATTTGTAATAGAAAATATAAAGTATAAATTGCAAATTAAGACTTAAGTGCAAAGTAGACCATAGAGATTTCTAAAGTTAAATAGCATGTTTACAATAAATCTCTAAATAAAGGGTTGGAGGCAGCTGCCTTGGGGCAGGGAGGATGCTTGACACCAACATTGCAGCAGGCAATGTCCCTGTCTGGTACAGACGCTGCAGTGGAGAGTCTGTCACGGGCCTGACCACTGCATATCACAATGCTGCTGACCCCCAGTATTTCTTATCTGCACGAGCATGCATCCGATTTACTGAGTGGACTTCCTTTGTTTTGCAGCCCAGTTTCCCTTCGGGGTGTGTTATTGCCTTATGATCAGATGGTGCAGTTGTGATACGTCAAAGGCATTGTGCCGCACTCCAGCTTTAATTGCCTTTTTCAGATCATTCCAAAGTTTGAGCTCTTAAATCATCATCAGGGCTGCATTCCTCACTGCCGGGCATTGCTGAGTCTGTACATGGAACTCTGTGCCCCATCTGGGTCCCTGGTGTGAGAGAAATGGTGACAAGCTGCAGCCCAGCAGCAGCCACCAAGTTGGTGAGAGTGTGGAGTATATGGCATGTAAGGAGAGATGGGGGAAGCTGGGCTTCTTCACCCAGAGAGATGGCCGATTGGGCAGCAGGTGCATCTTCCACTGCCTGAGAGGTAGACAGGGAATGCAGAGCCAAACCCTTCTCAGATGTGCCTGGTGAAAGGACAAGAGCCAACAAGTGCTTCTGCAGCACAGGGACCTCTGATGGGACAAGTGGAAACCACTCGGCTGCAGAAGAATGGTGCAGCAGTACATGGCCCACAGAGGTGGTGGCATCTCTGTCCTTGGGGACCATCAAGCCTCACCTGGATGTCGACTCAAATATCCTGACGTGACTGTGAGGGTGGCCCTCACATGAGGAGTGAGGAGGGGACAGACACCTCCAGAGCTCCCTTCCACATAAAGCTGTCCATGACTGCATGGCTGTATTTCCCCATTTGAAACTGTTGCCCCTTGAAAGCATCAATGACTACTGATCCCCCCTGATGGAGTCTATGGGAGTTCACAGACCCATCTCAGGGCACCAAGGCAAAAAAAACCCAGTGCTTAAAATTGAGAGTATGTGATCCAATGAGCAAATACAGGATGATGAGAGGCAGATAAAACATGGAGAACTCATATCAGTATAGTGTGATAACCAGCATTGTGTGGCTAAGAGAGGAGAAAGGAAAGAAAGGAAGAAAGAAAAGGAAAGGAAACAAGTATGACTCAAAATGGTTTGGTAAAGGTGTCAAAGCTATTGAAGATAGGAAGTAGTAGATGAGCATGAGCTCACTACACTGTCTCAGAGCAAACCCCTTCCTTTAATGAATTTATTACTAATATAAAATTGTCCTAATCTATAGGAAGCAATCAAATATGCCAAAGCCAAGTTATCCTAATCTAAGGTAAACACATGCATCTCTTACTAATACAGAGGTATCTTATTCTGCATAAAGCAAATAAGCCTATCTGGGGGCTGTATGCAAGAGATCTGGCTCACAGACCTTTGCTCACAGTGCATGATGTGACTCTTGCACCTCTGAAAATTCCTGCCTGCCTTCGCTGATACCAATGACATGCTCAGCTGCCCTTCATGCTGGGATCTTAAAGTTTGGCTGTTTTTTTTCACCACTCTACTCTGGTCTAAGACTTAAAACATGAATGAAGATTTTATCAGAGATCCTGTGATCCCATCAGCTGCGAGCATCAGACCACTCTTATTTTTTTTCTATTCGTAAAGGACGTGTACGTAAAGCGTGCAACTCCCTGTCACAGGACCTTGTGGATGCTAAAAACTGATGTAAGTTCAAAAAGGGACCAGACATATTCACAGAAGAAAAAATGCCACTGTCGCACACAAAGACACTGCTGCCTTTTCAAGAAATCCTTGATCTGCAAATTGAGCTGGCCGGGAAAGTAATCCAGAGGGGAATCACTACAGGCTTGTCCAGCTCTTCTCTAGACATCTGCCATAGCTCCCTATCAGACAGGGTGCAGCGGACCACTTTTGAGCTGAAGGACTCATAAAAAATCTTGCTCAATGTCACAGATATATTGGAATTTCTCCGTAGCAGTCTTCACAGAAGGTAAAATCCTATGGGTAGGGGGAAAGCTGCAGAGCAAAGAGCAAGGCTGCCCAGCTCCTCCTCCCTACCCAAAGGCTAATGTGTAGAAATGCTCCTGAGGTTTGCAAATAGATTGAAATCACCTGCAGGGATAGGTAGTGGACCTGTGATGATGCTTCCCCAACCATGTGCTAGAGAACCTGGGCAGCACTGATAACTCCAGCCACCCTGTACTGGGAGCAAAGGCACTGGTAGGCATCCCTGGTCTAAAACTCAAAGGTGCCTGCCGTGTGGCAGGTGAACCAAGTATGTGCTTGATAAAAAACAGGGCCATGAGAAGTAGCAGCCTGAGAGTCTGGGATTTCAGTGATCCTCTGAGAAAAAAATAAAGGTTTATAATCCAAAAGCTGCCCTTGATGCCAACACTGCCACCCCCAACTTCTGTGCAGCTGGCTCAGCAGATGGACTGGGAAGGGCCCAGATGTGGCCTAGAGGCAGTTGAACTCAAGGGCTCACGTGTCCAGAAAAAGCCTGATAAGAGCCAGGAATTCAAGTGGTCCTGAAATAGTGATAACGGCAGCTGGAGAATGCCTCATATGGACACATGGGCTGGGACAGTGGAGCTTGGTATGCAAGGAGGTGACACCTGCCCCATACACTCAGTGTCACATTTCACTCCCAAGGAGACTCGCATGGGGCAAGTGATATGCTACATCTCAAAGGCACTGTGGAGACCATTCCTTGCCTGCCCTACACCGAGCTGCAAGCAGAGAGGGGTCATTCTCCTGGGCAGTCCCCAGAGCCTGAGCTGGCTTCCATGAAACCCCTGGGTGATAAGGAGTGGCCCTGCCTGCAGACCCATGCATGCTGGATTGCTTTGTCTGGCACAACTGCTTGCTGACTGCATTTCTTATCGCTTTCTAGAGTGACAGGCAGCCCTTCCAATTATTTGCCATGTGCCCTGTGCTTCAAGTGCAAAAGCATCACTGTCAGAATGCCATCCAAGAGGTCACCGAGCTTGGCCACCAAGGTAGGACCACAGGAGCTGCACAGCCCTCCCTGGCCTCCCTCCAGGATGTCCCATGCCCTGTGATGGGGCACAGCTCTCCCTGCTGCCCTTTCTAGTTTCCCAGCCTCAGCCTTTGCCTCCCTAGGTGAGGTTTTGGAGGTGCAGGCAGCCATGGCATTTGCTCCATGGATTTCTGCTGTGCTGGCCTGGTTTAGGGAACATCACAGGGAGAGGGGAAAAGATAGTTTTCATAAGTTTCCATGTCTCACAAGACTCTGTGGTGGTGCTTATCATAAACCTGTCCACAGGCAATCTCCTGGAGTCTGGGCTGAAGCACCTGACATTGGTGTCAGAGCAAGGTGTAAATTCAGGGGCAGATCAAAGTCAGGTTTCAGCTCCAAAGACTGGAGCAGTAACTGGAGACTCCCTCAAGGTTTGCCTTTCCTGTGCCGGATGAGTTTTGCTATTAGCGGAGATTGTGACCCAGTTTCAGTGACCTGGTCCCACAGTGACTGAAGGCCATCCAAAAGAGGCCCCTGAGCTTTCCTGAGCTCTTTTACTGGGTCCTCTGAGATACCTTGATCTATGGGTCCCAGCATGAGGTAAAGCATGCTCATTTCTGGATAAGATAAAGACTGCAAGAGACAGGCATGGGCTGTCATCCAGGAAGAGCATGCTCGATAAATCCAGTGCCAAAAACTGTGGCAGCCAGCTCCTCTGTGCCCATGTGACTTCAGCTTTTTGGAGACTACTTTTTAACCTTTAAGCAAACTGTGTCCTAACCTTGCTCTCCCTTTCATCATGCGAAAAGGATATTCAAACTCCCTCCAAACTTTTGACATTGTTTAATGCCTTTCAGTCTCAGCCTGGACTCAGTTTGGAGGAAAAAGTGAGCAGATGCTGATGCTGAGCAGTTGTAGCAAAGAAAGATGTGTGCTCCATGGATATTGTTGCAAAGTCCACTGTGTTGGTGGCGGGTGCTCTTTGGGGTGCACAGGGCTAATGTCTGATTAGTTCAATCTTAACTCCAGGCTTCAAACAAACATGGTGAGCAAATGTCTTCCAGAAGATGCCTCCAGCAAGAAGCACTGTGGACTCCCTGTCATCCTCTGGGGACTGTGGGGTTCCTGCTTCCCTGACTGTCTGGACTCCCTGGGAGGTCGCTACTGATCTGCCTCAAGCACAGGCAGCTGCATCTTATGCAAGTGCCTCTGTGCAGCCCTTTCCATGGGGTCCGTGTTGGCTTAGAGTTTAGCCTAACCCAGGCTTCTCCTCTAGGCAGGCCTGAGGGGTGGCAGCGGAAACCTGTATTTCCTTTCTTGCAAATGCAAGAAGAACATGGGAGTCCCAGCTCTTGCAGAAGTGGTTGAAAGGCTGGCGAAGAGTCCATTGAGTTAAAGTACCTGTTTCACATCTAGTGGAGATGCAATGTAAACACGACGAAAATCCTTTGGCAGCAATCCTCTCCCCAAACTCATGCAGTTATTGGGAAACAGTTGCCCAGCCTTCTCCTCCATTCTGCTCCTGGCCCGCTATGTTTCCATTCTGTTTCTCTACCCTGTAGTGGCATTCAAGAGCAAAGTGAAACAAGGGCTGAAAGTAGCAGTAGAAAGTTTTGTTGTCTCCACAGAAGTGTGGGAACCTGAGCATGGCCAGAGAGTAAGCTCCACAAGCCAGAAATGGAGCATCAGGAAATTTCAGACTAAACCACCATACCTATGCTCAGTGCTGAGCTTATGGCAATAGTCTCTCTGCTTTGCCTGATGGCAGGACTGTGGTGGTGAAACAGGGGATGTGAGAAAGGGTCTTGAAGTTCCCCTGTGGTAAGTGGCACATATTACATGACCCAGTGGAGCACTTCACTGCCTGGCTTGGACCATCCCCTGCCTTCATGGCATGGGCAGCAGGAGGGCATCTGTAGGGTCTGTGCTGGCTGCCGATCACATGGAGGTGGCATGCTGTGAGCGCTGCCAGCTTCAGGGCTGAAGTCCTGAGTTTATTCTGAGAAGAGCTGCTGCACAGGCTGGTGAGCTCTGTACACGTGCCTGTGCAGCCCTGGAGCACAAAGTCAACACAAGCCCTGCCAGCCCTTGAGCTGCAGCTGGAGAGAGGAGCTGCCACACTCCTATGTCCCTCCCAGTTGGCTAGGGGAGCCAGATTCCCCCCTGTGAAGAAACCTTCCCCTGGCATCCTGCTGGGACATGGCCAGGCTTTGGCAAGTGCTCAATGGCCCCTGAGAGACCCTTGGAACATAGTGCAGGGAGCCCAAATCAAAGTGCCCATGCCCTGCCAGGCTGGCATAGCTCTGCAGTGACTATGCAACACCAGCTGCCCCCAGAGGGGCTCAGCCCCACATGTCCACACTGAGACTGAGCATCTTGCTTTGCCTCTCCCTTGGAAGGTAAGCAGGGTGATTGAGGAAACAACTGGTGGCTGGTTTTGTGGTAGTTCTGCAAGGCCAAGAGCTGCTGAACTCCTATTCCTGCTGTTTTACCTTCTGCTGCCAGGCTGGGGCTGTTTAAATAAGCCGGAGTTATTTACTGTGCCCTGTGGTCCTGTACTGTGCTGCCTTCGAGGCCGCCTGGGCTTGGGGCTCTAGGCCAGGCTGGGAGGTGCTGGCAGGCTCAGCCAGACTGTGCTGCTGAGTGTGTGACCTCAGGGTTATCTCTGAAAAACCGAACAGACTGGCAGGTTATATGTGTAGGTGGCTTATGGGGAAGGAAGTTTCACAGCCCTTGAGCTTGTTACAGTTACGTTTTATCTCCTATAGCCTTTATCATCTCCCCAAAGGGCCAGGGACAGCCTTAATTGGAGATGGGGGCTGTGATGGTGGATGCCAGCTTAGATACATGTGTTTTCCTCATGAATAAGGCAATCTGCATCTTGGAATATGTTAGATACGTGAACAGCTTACACATGCTGAAGATTTTGGGCTTCCCTGTCTTTACCCTGGTATCTCCATACCACACAGCCTGCTCAGGAGAGCTTCTACCCCCAGCCATGTGGGATGCAGTGCCAATCACACCCAGCATCTCATACATGACAGCATCTAATGCAGCCTCGCCATCTACCAGGCAGCTCAGGCAGCGCTGTGTGCTCATGATAGTGACATCTGTCCCTTTGTACTTCCCAAAAAGCCATAAGGCCATGAGGAACAAGTTTGGCTGGATCAGTGCAGCTCCATTTCTAGGAATCAAGAGCCCAATACTCATGGTCCCAAGGCTCACATGTCTTTGTTCCTCAGAAAAAAAAAAAAAAAAAAAAAAGTAGCCAGGTCATGCATTTCTGCAAGATGCTGCAATCTGTGGCTGCCCAGAGCTCGAGTTTGCAGTACATGTGCTGCCGCAGCCAGCCCTAGGGCTTTCCAAAGGGACTGTCAATATCCACTCACTTGCAGGAAAGACATGCGCTGAAGGTCACAAACCTACCGTTACCTGCAAAGCTCTTCCTTCACCATGACAAGAGTGTATCCCAAGGGTACTCAGAGCAGGAGAAAAGCAAGTGGTCTCATGGAAAGCAGAGCCAGCACCCCACATTGCCTTGTGGCTGTGCAGGGGTGAAGTGAGGTCCTGCCAAGAGGTCTCTTGCCCCTACTGGGCTTGATTTGCCTGGAACAGGGTGTATTGGAGACCTTTATGCTTGGGTCTGATGTTGATCTAGGGTTTGCTGTTGACCTGTGGGTTTAAAAGCTTTTGAAAAAGGGACACACAGACTGAGTGTCCAGTTATCAAACAACTCCTGCTTGTAGGCAGAATGATCTGGAAGGAATGAAAGAGGGTGCCACCCTGAAAGAAGGAAATTAGTGCAGTGCTTTGTGTGCCAGGACTTAGTGGCACAGTCCCTCCAAGGACGACAAAATGCTCAGTCCTGACACTCCTGCACTGCTCTGTTGGAAAAATGGGGACACTACCCGCTTCCCGAGAGGCAGCTGTGCTCTGGAGACTGGCCATCAGCGCTTCCCCATGCATTTGGGCACCTCCTGGGAGACTGCCAGTCTCTGCGAAGACCTTGCACACCTTAAAAATCAGGACCTCCGTAGCTCCTGAGCATCCTGCTTGAAAAGACAGCCCAAATTACAGGAGGTTTAAAAAACCTCCTTCAGGTTCTCCAGGGAGAGCTGGTGGGGCGTCTTACCAACAGCCACCCGAGACAAGATAAACTTAGAGTGGGCAGCAGTGAGCATGTAGGCAAATCCTCTGCACTTATTCATTTGAAGTTAATTAAAATTCGGGCACTAAAATGAAAGAAAGAATATATTTTGGAAATGGAAACTGCCCCAAGGTGGGAGACTCGCCTCCGAAGCAGTCTTGGCAAGCCCATTTGAATACTTCTTATATGAAAATTGAGGCAGTGTTGGAGCCGTGGCTGCAGGGCTCTCTCCTCTGCTTGTTTTCCCATCTCATCCCAGTGATTTTGCTGTGGCAACATTGTCCCAGATGCTGAGCTCTAGAGATGATGTGCTAACTGCAGGGCCTGCTGGAGGTTTAAGGTTGTTTTAAATAATGTGGGCTACTTGATTAGCAGAACCAGCCTCTCTCTGCCAACACACTATGTATGGTAAACATGCTTCATTTTTGGCTTCCAGCACACTTTCCATGTCATCAAGGCAAAAAGTTAAGTGGGCACAATATGTCATAAAGGTAAGGAGAAACTCCAAATCCGCTGGGTCCCAAAAAGACAAAAAAACCACCCTCATTTAGTGAATATTACAGGAAAGAAACCATTTAATCCACCAGCCACAAAGATAATTCTAATTTATCCTAGTTGCTGTGAGCACTAGAAACTTGATACAGCAAGCTCCTCTCTGAGAGGGCAGTTGCTTCTATTTTTGTGGGGACTGGTATTCATGGGATTAAGCAAGATGCTCTGGATGCAGCCGCAGCTCCCTGGGTGCCTGCTTTTGGGCAATATAGCAACAGCAGTATTTTGTGTAGGGCTAAAAGCCCAGACAGTGCAAAGCAGTGTGCAGTGCAGTTTGATCTGACAGAGAGCAAAGCTGCCCTGAGCCATGACATAAAGCCCAAGTGTTCATCCTGCATGAGACTTTTGCAATCAGTAGGATTTAGGCAGTGTTATTCCAGGGAGTAATACCAATCCTGCCTACATCTCTTGCTCCCATTGAATCTTCCCAGAGTGCTCCTCCCATTTTCCTCCATGTTGGGGTCTTTCTGCCCATTCAAGACTCAAAGCAAACAGGCACTCAACAGGAAAGACTAAATACTTCACATGCCAAAGCCCATTGCAAAATGCAGCCCTGCAGCAAACAGCTATAGTTGCCCAGGTTGATGCTCTATTTGCCCACCTTCCTGGTATCTGCTAGGTGAGCAAAAGAGCTGGTGGTGATTGATTTTGGCAGCATGGTGATGCCAGGGACTGCATGGTGATGCCAGACTGCAAGGGGCTGACCCCATCCTATTGCTTTTCATCTCTTAATCCTGTGGCCTGGAGACCTAGCAGGAGAGGGGTAGGTGAAAGAAGTCCCCAAGAAAAACATGTGTGTAGGGAGTGACCAGACTTGTACCAAGCGCAGCCAATGTGATCACAACTGTTGGGTCTCCGAGACTAGTAGCCTCAGGTGATCGGCAGACAGCCTGATGTTAGCATGCCATTCCTGGAACCCCACACCAAGACGTGTCTTCTGTGCTCTTGTGGTATGAGAAGCAGACAGCAAGGCACGTTTCCCAGGCAGCTAATATTGTTTCCAGCAATACCAGTCAAGAAGGAAGCCTTGAACGGGCTGTGATGAACAAAACTGCATGTGCATCTATTTTAAAGTAGTCTGGGTCTCCAGCACTTGCCATTCTCTCCCCTGGAGTGCACCATGCCATCTGCTCCAGCAAGTGCAAGTGCTGAATCTGAAGAGTAGCATCCTGCATGGCAATGGGAGAGCTTTCATGGTCAGCATTGACCTAGTCTTGTCAACTCTCTCTGTGTGGGCCAGGTTGAGGTAACTCGATCAGTTAGCACAGCACCTTCTTGGCTGCCTCTGAAGAGCTTTTGGAAGAAAAGAATTAGCCTGGAATAAATGGCAAGTTCCTGCATGGTAGAGACAGAGATACAATGAGTGCCCTGGGAGGACTCCTGCATATTAAATCCTGTATCAGGGATTTGCACTGGTTTTGTGTTCAAATCCAAGCCGATAGTGCGAGATGTTGGCCACACTGCATCCCATCAGAGCGCTCCATCAGTGGGAGGCTGTGCAGGTATGTGTCAGCAGTGGGATTGCCCTGCTTCACAGCTGCAGCTGTCAGGACAACAATGAATGGATTAACTCTTACCATGTCTGAGACAAACTTTAGGAATGGCTAGGAGAGGAACAAAATGGAAATGCTGCTTACCACAGTGTATCTGCAGTCAGGGTCTGCCCGCAGCTCAGATGCACTCCACAACTCTGCTTTCTCCAGTGCCAGAGGAGATAATCAAGGATTTTTAAAGGTTTAGGATGGTTTCTACACCAGGAACAGGTTAGGGTTACTCAGTCTCAAGAGGACACATGAGGTACAGATGTGAATGGGCAAAGAGGAACTGTCTTTCACTGCGTGAAGCTCTTGAAGCAAGCAGAGCTGGTTTCTTCCCACAGTGCAGAACTGAGAGAAGGAAGTCCCTGCTGTGGGATATTGAGGTTTGCAAGAGTTCAAAAAGAGATACCTTGAAGAAAAAGCCATCAAGGGCTATTAGATGGAGACACCTTGTCTGGCTCAAGAAATGCTGATCACTGGAACCTGGGTGAGATTTCAGGGAGAACTGCATGTTTTCCCAGTTCTTTCTCTCCTCCTTAACCATAATTTCTTTTTCTTTGTGGCTTATTTTCCCTTGATTTTGTTGAAAGCTCCTTGGGAAACAAGACGGGGAGGTGATGTGTGGAGTACAGCCTGTCCCAGGGATATAATGCTTTATTGCTCACTGGCAATAAATGAGATCTTCTGTGATAGCCTAAGAGGAGGGCAGATTGGCCAGTTTTATAGCATTCTTTGTCTCCCTGCAGCTCTCGGTTCTGCTTAGAGTCATTAAAGAAGTGACCCTAGAAGCTCTGTCAGAGGATGAGGTTTGCTGTTCCTGTGCCTTCACCATCACAGTGGCCTGCACTGTCACTTCAGGTCTGGAGCAATCAAAGTAAGTGAGGTTTTAATGAAAACACTGAAAACAGGCAACCAGGACAGGCTTCAGTGATTCCAGGCGAATATCGTGAGTCAAGTAGGATATCCTGGTCCAGGACACCAACCGTGCTGCTGGGAGCAAGGACAGAGTGTACACAGATCTCAACCTGCACCATGGTGTTCACAGAGAGAACATGCATGGGTGGGTTGGATGAGAAGCTATGATGTGTGTGAGCTGGTCGCTGCTCTGGCTGAGCCTAGCAGCAGTGGCCAAGTGCAGATGCAGCCTTTAGTACATAGAAAAGGAGGAAAAATCTGCAGACTGTTGAAAATCAGAAAGCCAAATTCTCTTCTAAAAAGAAGAAATCTGGTCAAAGCTGGGTGGGGAGGAGCTGTTCTTGGGGTGTGTTAGAGCCAGGCTAATTTTCCAAGAAACAATGAATCAGATGTTTTCTTGTGAAGTTACATGCATCTAGAGAAGAGACAATAAACATTTATTTTTCTTGTGTGCTTTATTAAGTGGCTGTGATGCTAATGGGTATCTGCATGTTGAATGCAGAAGTGAAGATGGAGTATGGGCAAGGAAGAACTTGGAGAAGTAGAGAATGGAAAAACAGAATAGAAAGGAAGACTTCTGCCATTTTTATTTTCTAAGAGTTTTACTTCTGTTTGGGGAAGAGCAAGGTGTAGCCAACTGGTTATTCTGGGGTAAGGAGCCTCTAAGTTTCCTGGTCCCAATCAGACCTGCCAGGTTCTGGACACAAAGGGTAGAAATGTGTTGGTGTGAGGGGGCAGCTTGACTGAAAGCAGGACTGACTGGAAGGGTGAGCAAGAAATGCATGTGACAGTGTGGCTGCTGTGAAGAGTGGAGACACTGTGCCAGAAAGCATGGTGGGGCACAGAGATGAGGCCAGAAAAGACAGTGAATGGTCAGCCACTGCCCATGAAAGCTGACAAGACAGACATAATGATGAATCCAATCTGAAGTCATTATAAGCAGCAGCAAATGCTGCCCATTATCCAGCCACTGCATTGCTTAATCTTTGCAGGCAACCTTGCCTATCCATGCAAAAGGGCACTCATCTGCTTATGGTTTGTCCATCTTCCTACACTCTTGGCCATAACCTGCAGCAAGGGGCGACAGCAGCACTTTACATCACTTTAAATATCATGTCCAGGATGAACTCAGCTCATGGACCTTCCTGGCAGGAGACAGATCAGTGGAGCAGAGTATCAAAGGACTGGAAACAGTCCTTCAACATCCATATAGGTGTGTGTGAATTTATATATGTATCTGTCTAGATATTTGTGTATATATACACACACGAGTGTTTGTGTCACCAGGTGGGAGACCCCTAACATCCTGCTAGCACAGCTATCCCCCAGAGAGACCTGCATGCCTGTGACCCTGGGGAGATGCTCCTGCCCTGTTGGCATGGGTTGATTGTGATTTTCCTTCCTGCTCCCAAGGTGGAAGGACCAGTAGTGCTGGGAAGGATCACAGCCCCAGAGCCACATCAGAGCTACCAGGCCCAGGAGATTTCCACCCCACCATCCTGTCTCAGGCTAAACCTGGGCTTGATCTCCTATCAGAGTCTGTGTCAGCTTGTCCCACCTCCTCAGCGAGGCTGCAGGGAAGCTTTGAGCAGGGTTTTGTGGCAACCTGTGAGGCTGGAAAGTGGGATGTGCAAAAGGCCTGGCTGTAAGGCTGGGCATGGACTATGGAATCTACAAGCAGAGGTCCCGATTTCGTTCTCCCCAGGTCCCTCACAGGTAAGTCACAGGGCTTGGGAAGAGCAGGACGACAAGACAGAACCTTCCTGCAGCCTTCTGCTGCTCCCCAGTGGCTGCCTGGAGAGGCATCACAGACAGATCCTGGTGGGAGATCGTGAGAAGACTGTGGCATCTGTGTCCTGATTTATTTCTCCATCTTCCCCAGGTCTCACTGGAAAACCATCCAACAGATGGTTGGAAAACCATCCAACACGGCTTGAACCTGCTTCCTGCCACAGACATTACAGCAGTCTCTACAGACACAGTGGCAATGGTGCTTGAGGACGAAGTCTCAGAGGCCACAAATAGTGCCATTTCCCTCAGGGATGCTAAGGGTCCATCTACATCACCAGCTCATGCTAGCCATGGAGCTTGAAAACAGGAACAGAGGAAAGTGTTGCCTCCTTTCCCTCAGACCTGCATCTGTGGTGTGCTGTTGTAACTGGATTTCTCTCCCAAAACACAAAGCAAATGTGCCTTCAAGTATCCAGCATGTGACACTGTCAGGTTTCAGAGATTTCCTTCAGCTGTGGGATGGACATTTTGATGTCATTTATATTGGGCAGGGCCGCCTGGGCAATTGCTTCTGTATGGAAAGTGGATAGTTCCCTTTCCTGAGGCTCTTCTGGATGGTTTCTCCAAGTTTGATGGTCGGTGGTTTGTTTGGGCTTTGGTGGTGTTGTTTTGTTTTGTTTTGTTTTGTGTTTTTTTTGTCTGAGGCCACTGAGGCACGCCCTACTTGCTGTGTGTATGTTGCTGGGCAGTGTCTATGTGTCAAGCTGCCATTAACCTGAAATTTGGGTTGAAGTTCTTCAAAGGAGACACTCAGGGACTGTCAGTGGCAGCAAACGTGTTTTCATGTTATGCTTCTTACTCTGACAGAGGTATTGTGATTTGGGAGGGAGAAGACTAATGCTTAAATAATTAAGAAACTAATTTTAAACAGCTTCTGCCCTCAGGTGGCAAATAATAATAATGCTTTATATATATACCTATAAATGAGCAGGGAAACCTTATGATGGATTTGAAATGCTGTAGTTAACCCTTCCCTCAGTTTTCCCTTTGCACTCAATGGGACAAGCAATAAAGAAACGTGTGAGCTTGAGTTTTCAAACAAGTTCCATTTAGGTGCGTAAATGCTATCAATTCTGGTACTATCTGGATGCCTAAATCTTTTTAACGGTTTTGACAAGTCTAGCTGCAACCTTTGCTGGTGTGTCAGGATGTGTAGCTCATGCATTTGTCAGATGCACCATGTGTCTTCTGTCCTTGTGGAAGAATTAAGAGGACCTTTAATTTTGTAGAAGATCCCAAGCATATATTTGGCCTGTAATTCAATAATGGAGATATCCATTCTAAATTTTTACTGCCTTGAATAACATCTGCCTGAATAACAGTTGCTCTGTCATATGATAGTCTGAGGGAATCACCCTCTTTTTGGCTGTGAAACTTTTAAGCCCTGCTTTACCCACATCTGGTTTTTGACTTGTGGTGCTAAGATGCCATTTCATTTACACAGCATGCTGTTTCTCTTGATCACTGGCCAGGCGTGCAAAAAGGGGAGATGCCCTCTTCCGTCTGCATCTCAGGAACCTGAGGGCAAAGCATTGCTGAGTATTGTAGAGCACGGGTGATGGTTCATAGAGTCTGTGCCATGTTCTTTTCAATGTATGGGCAGCTGTGTGACTCTCAGTGAGCTCCCGGGAAGCACCTCTGAGCTGATGTATCACCAGGATACAGGAACAGTTCGAATAAAAGGTGAAACATTCGGAAGAGGCTCAGCTAAAGGAATTGTGATAATCTGTTGCTTATTTTGGGACAAATTTTAGCCCTGCTGTGGGGACCAACGTAGAACAGGAAGAGGGGAAATTCGTGAGAAAATTTTTTCACCAAAAGAATCTGTTTACACCCATGTGTGGATGGGGACTTAGGTGCTGCTACTGGATCTGCATTTTCTGACTTTAAATTAATTTGGACTTCACCAGATCCTGAAGTTGGAGTTGTAGTTCTTGTGCACTGCAGCACAGCACGGGGTCCTACTGAGAGAAATGTGAACTGGGCTCTGGGGAGATCTTTCTTTCACTTTTTGCTCGATTCGTAGTTACTTCTAAGGCAAGCAGGGTTGCTTTCTGGGAAGGGGAGGTGGCTAAAATCACAGCCAGCAGCATTGAGCAGCTGCCTTTAGCTGATGCAGACAGAGGGCAGGGCAGAGTCTCTCAGCAGGATCACGGCCACTGCAGGGAGCCTGTCTGCAGGGTGACCCTCCCGCTGTGACAGGGTCGGTGACAGGTTTGTGGCAATGGGGAAGGCAACTGCTGCAGAGGAACGGAGGACAGGGGCTGAAGGAAGGACCCCTTTCCTTCCTCTCTAGTTTAAGTCACAGAGGAAGATGAAGGGAGAACTATAAATGGGAATTAGCGCGATGGCTTCTTGCTTCTCTCACCGTGCTGAGCTGAGCGTTGCAGTATGCAGCTCCTGCCGGCAACACTCCCCATTAGAGAAGAGGCAGGGTCTGCATCAGGGTCACTTGTACTGTGTGCTGAAGCTGGAGAAGGTTAGACCAACCCTTTTTCCCCCCTGCCTCTTGTCTCCTATGATGGCCTGTAGTAGCTGATGCTTGGAAAAGCAGGGTTGTTCCCTGTGCTTAATTACTGCCTTTTTCTTTTCCCTTCAGTATTCTTCCTTGCTCTTCTGGAGCAAAGTGCTCTACTCTTGGCTGCTGTTGCATCTGTAGGAGTTTGCTGTGCTGTTTTCCATTAGTAGCAGCTTTGCCAGACCACCAAGTTTTGGGAGATCTCACCTGTCTTCAGCTTCTGCTCGACCTAGTCAAAGGATTTGATATGAAAAAGATGAATTGCTTAAAAACTTTCATCAAGGTTTCCGTTTGGAAGAAATAGGCGAGTGGGCTATGTGCATTTCAGAGCAGACCCACATATACATAAGGTTATCTTGAAAAGAGGTGATGCAGGCATGGGGAACAGCACACCCAACATCGATGATAAAAGGATAAAGTGTCCTTGCTGGGGCACTAACCTCTCTTTAAATTCAGTGCAATGCTCTCCATCTGGGAATATTTAGAGAAGCAACATTAAAGAAAGAAAATCATACTAAATGTCATTAGGGCCACAAGTTAAAATGGAAGGGCATCTTGTGGTGGCAAAGAGCTGCAACACATCCAAGGGGAAAAAATAGAAAAAGGATTTTGGGTTATAGAAGTTGATAAACAGAGAAGGTGTAAAAACTCACAACCACTTCCCACATATATTTTTATGTGACCAAAACTACTTTCTTCTGCTGCCAAAAAAAAGGATGATAGGCAATACA
Organism: Streptopelia decaocto; assembly: GCF_964273445.1. NCBI lineage: Eukaryota > Metazoa > Chordata > Aves > Columbiformes > Columbidae > Streptopelia > Streptopelia decaocto. The sequence goes on from NC_138658.1 coordinate 31,208,755, forward strand.
TGTTCCACCTATTAATCTCTTCTCCTACGGTTCTTCCCTGATCACAGGCTGTGCACATGGGGGAGGAAAAGAAAAAAAAAAAAAAAAAAAAGGAAGGGGGGAAGGTATTCTTTGAACACATCTCCATTTTGCAAACTGAAAAATAGGGCGTTAGTTCCTCTTTCTGTATATTTCTGGAGCTGCCAGGAGAGCTGCAGGAGGGGAGAAGAGAAAAAGACCTTCTGATACATCAAAGTTTAGGAACTAAGTGTGCATCTATTTTAAAATGAGATAAATGGGTAAAATTAAGCAGACTATGAAAAAAAATAAGTGTAAAAGTTATGCCTTTTTCAATAATATTTTCAAAATAATCTCTCTTCTGGAGAATTCTCCATCCTTCCAACTTTGAGAAAATAACCCTTGTAGCTTCTCCAATACTGGGGCAGTTTTGAAAAGATGTAGAATGAGATGAAATAGTTAAACATGGAAAGAGTGATTGAAAAAGTACAATGCTGCCGCTGCCCCAAGCCTATGAAGTATTCAGTCTGTTTGTTCAGAATTGAAAAAGGGATTTTTGTTATCTGGAAAAAGCTTCAGCTTTTGAAATGGAGATAAAAATACATTTATTAAAGTAGTTTGGAATACTCTGATATTTTATTTTTAGTAACTTAAACACTGAGTAAGATGTCCTAGGAAGAAATGAGTGTTTCATTAAATTCAGTTTTTCTGCTGGAGTAAGTTTTAGACAACAGATTGCAGGCAGTTTAATTCTGAGTACAGACACACAGCAAAGAGTCAAATAGAAGTATACTTTCTTTATGGGAACAAGGCTGCAGTAACTTAATAACAGATGTGAGGCAGGGTGTCCCACTGAAACCCTGGGGTTTTTTACAAGCATGACATCCCTCATCTTTAGGAAAAGAGTGCTTGAAAGTTACTGGAAAGGGAAAGTAAAGGTTTCAAATTTCTTACACCAGTAATGAGAAGAAAATCTGATCAATCATGTAGCAAAAAGGATACAAGTAATTTTATGTGAACAACATAAAATTGGATACACTTGAATATAAAACTTCCTTTGGATATCTGAAAAAATGTTTACTGTACTAGGAATATTTAGAGCTGAAAATGTTATTTTGCACTTACTGGGACATGGTGCTGGGCTTTTGTACAGCATTTTGCAGGCTGCTATTCAAGTGAGTGCAGATTTGCTCCCTCATCATTTTGGTGGGATCCTTCTGCTATCTTCAAGCCTCTCTTAACTTTTGGAGGAAAAGAAGGGAGAATCTAAATGTCAGTGAGAAAAGGAGTCTTCCCAACTGATGGAATTGCAAGGAATAATCTGAAAATATCCAACAAATCTCTCCAGCAGTTGGGGCAAAAAACTCCAGTACCTCATAGAGCAAAAGCCACTATATGCACGTGTGCATTTGAATATATATAATTGTGTACAGTGGGCCTCTGTCTGTTCATGTGTATAGCTGAATGGTCTTCTATCTCTATACACATATTTAAAATACCTTGAATTAAAATCATGCTTTAAAAAAAAAAATCTCCTGCATTTTAAGAGGTTGGCCATACCAAGTGTCCTCTCCCTTGCTGCTTCTCCAGCTCACCAAGCTGATGTTCAGGGGCACTGGGGATTTTTCCTACACTCACTAACTTCTGAACCCTTTTCCACATTCCCTCTGCTGCCACCTGCCTTCCCCAGCCAGCTGCTCCCAGGAGGTACAGCTTCAGTGGTGTGATTACACCACGGGGGAACCTGATATCAGGGGAAGGCAAAGGCCATGCTGGAATTAAATTGAACACAAGGGCAGGTTGGCAAGGGGAACCTTCTAGTCTCCCAGGAGTGATGCACATTGCAATCTCTGGCCCAGAGAGCTACTAGTGTTTGGCACATCCATCTGGGCAGGCTGCCACAGCCCCTTCCCAGCCTGAGGAAAGGACATGGGAAGCAGGAAAAGGACCATATATGCTGAGCACCCCAGGGAGGCAGGAGAGACCCTGCTGGGGCCTGCTCAAAGTGCTGTCCTCCTTCCCGTCACAGAGGTATTGCTCTTGGGGGGAGTTTTTTTGTCCCATTCCTTGGGTTGGCTCTCACAGAGGGGGGACAAATGCAAAGCATCCATGAGCAATGGATGTACTTGATGCACAGGCTGGTCTTGGGGGTGGCAGACACACCATCACATGCAGCCCTAGACAGCCAGGTGGCAAGCCAAAAACCCTAGAGGAGCAGGGGTCTTGCAGCAGGCAGCACACTGGCAGCTTTCCCTGAGTGTGTAGCAAGGGGCTCTGCCAATCCCCCATGTCCCCAGAGCCACCTCCTCGGCTTGGGAGATGCCCTCTGCTTAGTCTAGTAGGAGGGGGCTCCTTTCCCAGGCGGCGGCAGGTGCCTTATCCTCTTGCTGGGCTGTTTTCCTCCCTCAGCCGCTGCTTTCGGTCTCCTTGTTGTGCTCCAGCAGCTCCTTCACAGCCTTCAAGGTCGAGGACCGGAGGCGGGCGGGCGGCAGCGTGCAGCCCTGGGGCCCGTGTTTTCGGAAGGTGCCCCCGCATTCAAGGCTACCGCTGCCTTCCCACGCCCGCCGCAGGTGCTGCGGGTCCCGATTCACATGGCTGGCTCTCACAACAACCCCCGGCCGATAAGGCGGCCCCGCGCTGCGGGACAGGCGGGGCAGCAATGGGGGTCCCGGGGACCCTTCGCACTCCCCGACTCTTGGGGGGCGGCGCGCCCCGAGTAAGCCCAGGCGGGGACCACAGCTGCCCCGCCGAGGCCAGCGCCCCCCGGCCCTAGTTGGGGGTCCCCAGTGCGTCCCGGCGCAGCCCCCACAGCGGCGGGGCGGGCCGGGGTCTCCCCTGGCGGCGGGCGTTGCCCGCGGTGCCCAATGGCTGCCCGCGCCCGGGCATAAAGGCCCCGGCAGCGGCGGTGTCGCGCTCCCTCCCGCTGGCCGGGCCGCCCAGAGCCGCCCCTCTCTGTCGGCGCTGCCGCCATGGGCCGCCCCCCCTCGCCGCCGCTTCGCCTGCTCCTCGCCCTCCTCAGCATCCTTCTGCCGCCGCTGCTGCTGGCCGGGACCGCCGCCGGGACCCGCCGCGCCCGTGAGCCGGGACCGAGGGGGGCGGGCTGGAGGGGGGTGACGTCCCTGCCCCATCCCGAGGGGCTGCGGTGGGCGCCCGCCCCTCTAGGGCTGCTTGCTGCTCCCGCGATGGGCTTTGGGGGGATACCTGCCCCCTGGAGTGTCCCCATCCACCCCCACCAATGATGTGGGGGTCCCTACCCCTGCGGCATCCTTCCCAACCTGTCAGCATGGGGAGGTCCCTGCAACCTTGGGAGTTCTGTCCGCTGCCAAGGGAGCTTGGGGGTAGTCCTTGCCTTCCCTGAGGGGGATCGAGATGCTGCAGTTCTTCCTCCAGTCCTACAGAAGGTCCTGGGGTGCCTTTGGCTGGGGCCAGTGCCCCACTCTGTGGGGCTGTGCTATGATCCCTAAGTGGGGGGCTGCGCGGGGTGCCTGCTGGCAGGTCCTCGGTGTGGTTGCCCAGGCTGATCTCCTTCTATCCCACAGTGCCTGCTGGCCCCACGTGTGCAGCCTCACATCAGGCCACCTGTGGTGCTGCCTGCATCCCTGTTCCCTGGCTCTGTGATGGCGAGCAGCAGTGTCCGGATGGGATGGATGAGCAGTGTGGTGAGCCAGGGGAAGCTGGCACCCATCCTTTCTCGTGGGGTGTCTCAGGAGGCTGTGCTGCGCAGGCACTGAGGGGCCTGGCTGCTCTGGGGTGTGGTGGGGCAGGGCAGGCCAGAGGCACCTGCCTCCTTGCTGGCTCTGCCAGTGGCTCCTGCATGGCAACCTTCAGGGACGTGTGTGTCCCAGAGCTCTTGGGGGATGTTTGGGGCATGGGAACATATCCTGGGCCCTATGCTGAGCAAGACAACCCCCACGTACCAGAGAGCCTTGCTGGGGGCCAGCCCCTTGGCAGAGCCACTTGGGCATTGCCAGCACCTGCCCTGTGTCAGGACAATGGGGACCCTTGTGGCTGTGCCAGAGCAGCAGGTCCCAGTGACTGTGCTGTCCCTGCAGATGTTCCATGTGGCGGGGATCCCCATGTTTGGCAGTGTGATGATGGCCGGTGCGTGTCCAGCAGCTGGCGTTGTGATGGTGCTGCCGACTGCCTGGATGGCTCTGATGAGCAGGACTGTGGTGCGTAGTCTCTGCTTGGGGGGCTTGAGTGGGGGCCTGGGGAGACAGGGCAGGGTGCAAGTGCTGCTCTGTTCCCTCAGTGTGTGGGGCAAAGAAGGTGCAGTGTCCTGGCACCCACCACTGCATCCCACACTGGGAGCTGTGCGATCGGCACCAGGACTGTGAGGACGGCTGGGACGAGGAGGGCTGTCCTCAGCAGCCCTGTCTGCCTGGGCAGTGGCAGTGCAGGAACAGGGTGTGCATCATGGCTGACTGGAAATGCAACGGGATTGATGACTGTGGTGATTCCTCGGATGAAGATGTCTGTGGTAAGTGAGCACCCGGGATGCTCCTCAGTGGAGCGAGACCTGCCCAGGCCATGTGTGAAGTAGGAGGGTACTTTGCTTTCCTGGGCCCCAGCTTGCCTTGGAATGGTGGCAAGCATCCCAGGAACCTGTTAATGCTTTGTGGGGCAGTCTCATGTATCTGGGAGCCACGGCTTCCCCTGTGCCCACCTGGTATTGGTCTGCCCTCCTCATATGAGCTGTGTGTGCCTTAGCCCCCTGCCCATCTGGCATGGAGCGGTGCGATGAGGGGAAGTGCATCCTTGAGTCCCTGATGTGCAACGATGAGGATGACTGCCTGGACGGCACTGATGAGCCCAGCACGTGCGGTGAGTTGCATGCAGCTGCTAGGCATTACCTTGTGTGGCTCAGGTGGGGGGCAGCAATGGAGCCGGCCCACATCGTGTCACCTCTCCACTGTGTCCCCGCAGGTCGGAGCTGCTTTGTACGCAATGGGGGCTGCGCAGAGACGTGCACTGACACACACTGGGGAGTGCAGTGCTCCTGTGGGGCTGGCTGGGTGCTGCAGGCAGACGGGCAGAGCTGTGCTGGTAAGGAGAGGTTGGGGTGCACGCATTCTGGGCACATGAGGCTTCAGCCACTGAGACTGGCATCTCGCTGAAGCCAGCACTGCGTGTGAATGCCTGCCTCGGCCTGAGTGTCATGCCTGGCCCCACAAAGGCTGGGTCTGGGTCACATCTCAGCAGTAGCTGGTGTATCTTGGCGCTGGGGCCAAGGTCCTAGTATCTAGGAGCTTGCCTGTGGTCCCTGGGGAGCAGTGGTGGTGCTGTCTGGGGGCAGCTGGCCAGCTGTGCAGTGGGCTCCTGGCTGTGTCTGTCCCCCCCAGATGTGGATGAGTGCTCCCTGGAGTACAGCCCCTGCAGCCAGCTGTGCAGCAACACCCTAGGCGCTTTCAGCTGTGCTTGCCTTCAGGGCTACACACTGCGGCATGGCACCACCTGTGAAGTGGCAGGTAGGCTGTGTGGGGAGCCCAGGCTGCCTGAGGGCCTGGGCAGTGCCCCCAGATAGCCAGCTCCCTGCTCACGGGTGACATCTCCCTTGTCCGGGCAGACAATGCGACACAGATCCTGGTGGCTGTGGGGCAGGACCTGGCCCTTCTGGATGTACGGACCCAAGCCTACCGGCCCCTGCTCTCCACTGAGACCGAACCCCGTGCTCTGGTGTACGACCTGCTCCGGGAAACCTACTACTGGCTGACAGAGGAGGGCGAGCTCCGTGCTCACCTCCCAGGGAAGGGCACGCAGCCCCTATATGCAGGTGGGGAGGAGCAAGGGTGCTGTTGTGGGACTGAGATGGGTGCTGAGAGCTGACCTGCCACCCCAGCCCTGCCTTTCCTGTAGAGAAAGGGGCAACTTGGGTTTTGCCTCCTGCCCTGGAGCAGGGGTTGTGTGCCTTAAACCACTCTGTCTCTGCAGATGCCACGGAGGTGAACAGCATCTCTGTGGACTGGTTCACGGGGCAGCTGTACTGGGCCAGCAGCCACCCTGCAGCCATCTGTGCGGGGCTGGGTGATGGCCGGGGCTATGTCACAGTGCTGGGGAAGGATGTGGCACCAGAGCAACTGACAGTGCATCCAGCTGCCAGGTAAGGAGTGAGTGAGACAGGGTTGGCCCTGGGCTCCTGGGTGAACGATGTTGCTGCTGACCATGTCATGGTCTCTGGAATTATGCTGTGAAATGGGTGCTTAGTACCTGCCCCCAGGTCCCTGTACTGGGTCAACCGTGGGCTGAGGGGCCGGACAGTCATTGCTGCAGCTGGCATGGATGGCTCAAACCGGCAGGAGCTCACAGTGGTGTCCATGGAGGAGCCTGTGGGGCTGAGCCTAGACCATGTGGCTGGCAGGCTGTACTGGATCAGTGAGTACAAGGAGGTAAGGGTGTGGGACCGCAGGGCTCTGCCCCCCCAGGTGCTGGGAAACAATGGGGTGGGAGTGGGGTGGGTGGCCCTGGCTCTCCTGTGGCTATGTTCAAGGCATGGGAGGGAGCAGGGAGCGGTGCCCGTGTCTGGTGCATGTTCCAAGGCATCACGGTGAGTCCCATGGCTGCAGGATAGTGCTGGGGCATAGGGGTGCCATGAAGTCACCATGCCTTGCCTTGTTCCCAGTCCATCGAGACACTGCAGGTGGATGGCAGCAGGCGCCACTCCTTTCCTGCTGTCCTGCGGAGCCACACAGAGCCACTGGGCCTGGCCGTGTTCGAGAGCCGATTCTTCTGGACTGATGGCACAGAGCTGGTGTCGGCTGCCCAGGCCTCTCCCCAGGAGCATGCAGTGCTGCTCCGTGCACCTGTCTCAGCTTTCACCGTGGTGCATGTGCTGCAGCAGCCTCCCCGTGAGTATCCTGCCAGGTGCCTGCCCTGGTGCAGGGCTGGCAGCACCCCCACCGCTTCCCTGGGTGCTGGGGGAGGCTGCGCTTGGGTCCTGGAGCTCACCAGGTCTGTGTCCCACGGCTCTCCTGGCCCTGTGGCGAGGAGTTGTCGGCTTGCGACAGAAGGGACATATGAACCTGTAGGAAAGCTGCTGAGTCCCATGGCTTTGGGTAGAGCTGAGCCCTCCTACCTCATGATGCTGTTACCCTGCCTGGGGTAGCTGGCCCATATCAGCCCCGGGACAGCCTGTGTTTTTTGGAGACTGGGAAAGGCATGAGGGGGATCATGTCTGCCTGAGTTCATAATGTCCCCTTGCTCTCAGGGGACACTGCTGCGTGTGCTCCAGGCCTGTGCAGTCACCTTTGCCTCCTGTCCCCTGTGCACCCTCGGGGCTACAAGTGTGCATGTCCAGAGGGCCTCTTCCTCCTGCCCTCAGGGAAGTGCACAGGTGAGCAGGGTCTGCAAGGTGGGCTTGGCTATCTGGGGCAGGATGCATCCCTGTGGAAGTCAGAGTGAGTGGGCTGTAAGGGGCTGTGGCTTTGGTGGGATGAGGTTCCTGGTACACACCAGTGCTGTTACTTTTCTGCCTTGGTTCATGCTGGTTACCTTGTCCATTGCCCCCAGGGCCACACTCACATGCTGCTTTGGTACCCTGCAGAGTTGTCCATCATGTATGCATCAGGGAACACAATCTCCCTGGTGCAGGTGGGCCCTGGAGCACACAGCAAACAGCTGCAGGAGTGGCAGGAGCCACTCCACCTGCAAGATGTGGACTGGCAGAGGTCAGTGATCTATGGGACAGATGACCGTGGGACGCTGCTGCGTGTCGTGGGGCACCCTGGCAGGAGAGAGGCCATTGTGACTGGGCTGCCAGGTGAGACCCTATGGGGTGATGGAGGGCAGGCTTCCCTTCCTGGTGCTCCGTGAGGCCTGGGCATCTTCTGGCTGCAGAGCACAGCAGTCCCATAGTGCCCACACTAGGGCTGTGCCCTGGTTTTAGGGGCAGGGGTGACCCAGGCCCCAGCAGGTCATGGGACAGCTCCATAACTGCTTGCCTGCCTACTCTTGCCAAGTCTGCTCTGCTCGTGTGGACATCGGCTCTGGGGACCTGTACTGGCTCGCATGTAACCGGAGGGACATTGGAGTGATCCAGGCATCTGACATGTCCCCACACATCCTGCACCGTGCTCGCAGCAGCATCCAGCACTTCTTCTTGGACTGGCAGCGAGGCTCCCTGTACTGGCTGGCCCGTGGGCAGCCCCTGCAGCAGCTGAGCCTGGCTGGGGGTGCTCCGTGGGATGCCTGGAATGAGACGTGGCCTGGAGACCTGCCTGCAGCCATGGATAGCAGAGCCTTCAGCCTGCTCTGGAGCTCAGCCCTGGGTGAGCCCTGGTAGTACCTGGAACAGGGAGTGGAGTTGGTCACTAGGCCGAAGTTAACCAGCCATGCTTTACGTGCAGCAGGTCCCTGCTGGCCAGTGGGATGCTCATGGGGCAGACTCTGGCCTCAGCCATGAGGTCCCTGCCATAGCTGTGGGTTGTGGGGGCAGGGGATGTGCCACGAGGGGTGCCTGGGGGCCCCAAGGCACTACCAATCCCTCTGCCCTGCAGGTCTGCAGGCTCTGAGTCTGACCAAGCGGCAAGCAGTCACCCTTGCACCCAGCTGGTCCCATAGCCTTGTGGCTGCCTTCGAGCCGTACCTGATGTCAGCAAACAGGACAGCCCTGCTGCTCTGGGACCGGAGGACGCTGGCGCTTTTACTCTCCATGCCGGCAACAGATGTGCGGGGAGTGGTGGCATTCGTGGGCTCTGAGCTGCAGGCTGGTAAGAGTGGCCATGGCTCTGTGCAAGGTGCTGGTGCTCTGTCTGATGGGGCTGGGTGGCCCATGCTGCTCCAAGCTGGGGCAGGGTTCCTGGCTGCTGGTGGTCACATGCACTGCTCTTGGAGGTGCATGGAGTGTGGGGAGGGCACAGCCTCAAATCCAGGCTCCTACGCCCTTTGCCTCTAACAGTGCCACCAAGGAAGGGGCCTGCCCTGCCACTCCCTCCACCTGTGACCATCACTACAAGGACAACAACAAGCACCACTGCTGCTCAGCCTACCACCTCCACCACAAGACCTACACCAAGCAAGACCACCACTGCACTCACTACTACTCCTGCACCAACCAGCAAGTCTACCACAACACCAACCAAGACTACCTGGTCCACATCAACCAAGACCATCCAGTCCACATCAACCAAGACCACCCCTGCACCAACCACTGCCCGAACCACACCAACCAAGAGCACCACTGTGCGACCAGCCACCACAGCCAGCACCACCACTCGGTCCTTGCCAGCCAAGACCACTGCTCCACAGCCAACTACTACCACCCAGCACCCAAACAGCCCTGCACGGGTAGTGCCACCTACCCTACCCCTCCCATCTGGCCCTGCACACCCCCTGACACCAGTCCTCCATCTGTCCTGTCCCCGCACGCATGTGCCCTGCCATGATGGCACCGAGTGTGTTGCCCAGGAGTATGTGTGTGATGGGGAGAAGGACTGTGTAGATGGCTCTGATGAAGATGGGTGTGCCCAGCTCTGTGACACCCCAGGTAGGTGCTGTTCTTCAGTCCACTGCACAGCTGGGTCACCCTGTGCCAGGGCTTCTGGCTGCTTCCTGGTGAGGCTGGCGAGATGGGGCACCTCAGAAGGTCTGATGCTTGTGATGTGGCATACTGGCTTCTTCTGAGCTTGGCACTGGGCTGAAGGTGCTGTCAGAAGAGGACAGAGCTGGCCTTGCTGCTTGCAGTGACCTAGGTGTGGCTGAGCTAAGACTGCCTCCGTTGCCTTGCTCAGGACTTAGGCTGCTGGAGATGCACTGACTAAGAGGGACCAAAACTTGTTGCTGTAGTGTGGGGCCATTCTAGGTTGCTGGGGGGGCTTGCAGAGGGTCTGGGCACCCTGGCTGCCTACTGCAGGCTTAGCAAGGCTCTTTGCCTCCTCAGGTGCCTTCCACTGTGCAAGCAGAGCCGTGTGTGTGGGGGCTGGGGAGCGCTGCGATGGGGTACCACAGTGCCCCGACGCCTCAGATGAGACAGGCTGCTGGACCCCCACGCAGGAGTGTGCCCTGCGCTGTGACACTGCCACCCGCTGCATCCCGCAGAGCTGGCTCTGTGACGGCCATGCCGACTGCTTGGACCACAGTGATGAGCAGGGCTGTGGTGAGACCCTTGGACTGGGTGGGACAGAAGCTTCTGGGGGTTGCCTGTCCCATAGGTGGGTGCCCTAGATTTCCTGAGGTTCCAGGAGCAGGCACTGCCCAGGGTGACTTGCTGAGCAGCTGGAGGGGCTGCACTCTGCTCAGTGCCTTGTCTGTGCTGGTGGGATGGGGATGGGGACAGTGCCCCTGCTCAGTCCTGGCCCTGCCCACAGTACCGAAGGAGTGTGGCCCGGCCGAATTCTCCTGCCGCAGCGGTCAGTGCGTGGCCCTGGTCCTGCACTGTGATGGTGACCCAGACTGCCGGGACGGCTCGGATGAGGAGAACTGTGCTGTGCCCCGGCCACTGGTCTGCCGTGCAGGCGAGGTGGCATGTCCCCGCAGCGGGGAGTGTGTGCCAGAGGCCTGGCGCTGCGACGGTGCTGCTGACTGCAGGGATGGCACAGATGAGCAGGTGGGTGAGGTGGTGGGGACACAGCTTGTCCCTTGTCGCTCTCCCCCAGGAGGGCTGGTGTCCCTGTTCACCCTCTGCTCTTGCAGGGTTGTCCCTTGGAGGAAGGGCTGTGTGGGGACCATCAGTGGGGCTGCTCTCATGGCCACGAATGCATCCCTGATATCTGGCGCTGTGATGGAGAGAGTGACTGCACGGATGGCAGTGACGAGGCTGGCTGTGAGCAACACCCTGCTTTTGTGTCCCCTCTGTGTCTCAGCCAAGGGCAGTTGCTGGGTGCGCAGCATGGAGGGAGGTGGGGACATGTCTGTGCCAAGGCAAAAGGCCCTGTGTGCTGGTTGTCTCTTCCCAGCATTTGTGGTGGCTCCAGGCCCTGGGTAGCTATTGTCCCTATATTGTGCTGGTAGCCTTGGGACTAGGATAGTCTGAAGCCAGGCTACAGGCACAGCTCTTGATGTGGCTGCAGTGAGCTGTGAGGCACCCTGTGGGAGCAGCTGAATCTGCACCAATTGAGCAAAAGGAGTTGGTGGAGCGGCTCAGAACAGCCTTCCCTGTGTGTGTCCCTGCAGGCCAGCTTGCCCCCTGCCAGAGTCACGAGTACCCATGTGGACTGGGAACCTGCCTGAATGCATCCCTGGTGTGTGACGGCCGGCAGGACTGTGCGGACGGCTCAGACGAGGGGGGGAACTGCTCTGTGCCCTGCCAGCGGTCCTGTGCTCATCTCTGCTACCCCTCACCCAAGGGCCCTGTGAGTGCCAGCAGTCCTGGTCCAGGGGCTTTCTCTGCCACGCTGCCCTGGTCCAGCTGCACAAGGGAGACTCATGTGTCCCCAAGTGGGGACCCTGATGGCCCCTTTCCTTACAGCGGTGCTGGTGTGACCGGGGCTATCAGCTGACTGAGGACGGTCTGTCCTGCATGGACATAGATGAGTGCACAGAGCTGGGTGAGGGAGTCTGCAGCCAGATGTGTCTCAATGCCCCAGGGTCCTATAGCTGTGGCTGCCTCCCTGGCTACCTGCTGGAGCCTGATGGCCACGTCTGCAAACTTACTGGTAAGCCATGAGATGGCCAAGCAGCGCTGAGGGTTCCTGGCACTCTAGGGTACACCAGGAACCAGTGGGTATCTGTACCCCTATGCCTGCTGCCCATGGGGAGCCTTGTAGTCCCACAAATGGCCCTGTCTCCCCTGCCATGTGGCCTTCCAGACCCCATTCAACTGTGGACTGCTGTTTGCTAGCCTGTGACCAGTCAGAAAATCCATTTGCACTATCTGGGGGACATGCTATGTGGCTGGGCTGAGTTCCAGCAAGCTCCAGTGCCTGCAAGTGCCGTGTTCCTATCTTTATGTGCTGGAGCCATGGGGCCACCAGCACTGAGCAGGGTCTGGGCGGCTCTGTGTTGTCCCAGGACCAGAGCCCATGTTGCTGGTAGCTGTGCAGTCAGAGGTGTTGTCCTACGGCCTGCGGAGTGGGCATGAGGAGGTGCTGCTGACCACTGACAAGGATCGTGTTGTCTTCTCACTCGACTATGACCTGGTGGAGAGGAAAATCTTCTGGATGGACCTGGCCACAGAGAGCATCCGCTGGCAGGACCTCAACTTGGGCAAGAAAGGCACACTGGTGAAAGGTGGGCTGTGACAGCGTGGGGTTAGCAGGGCTGGCATCTCCGTAGCTGTGCAATCTCCAGGTTGCAGTGGAGTGCCAGGCTGTGTCCCCTTGTGTGGAGAGGTCCTGGCTGGAGCAGGGTTGGGAGGAGCTGGAACTCCTGGGATGGAGGGGACCTGGGCTGGGAGTGTTGTGCCAGAGGGCCATGCAGCTCTTACCCCAGGGGTGCTGACTCTTGAGCATGTTGCAGGTGTGAGATCAGACTGTATAGCAGTGGACTGGCTTGGGAGGAACTTGTACTGGACAGATGGGGCAGCAGGGCAGGTGCTGGCCACTCGCCTGGAGGCTGCCTGGCGAGGGACACCAGAGTACACTGTGGTGATGGATGGAGACCTGGACCGGCCTCACTCCCTAGTGCTCCAGCCTCTGGCAGGGTATGTCTGGAACAAGAGAACCTCCTTGCCATCCATGCTGTACCCCGTTTTCCTCCATGGAGACAGGCAGCAGGCTAGGGAAGAGTTGGGATAGTCTCACCTGGGTGCTGTTGGGGCTGTGTGACTGGGGAAGGAGCACAGGCACCTGCCCTGGGTGGAGGTCTCAGTGCATCCCTGATGGGATGGGAAGCTCTGCACAGCTCCTCTGGGCTGCCCTCGTACTGGGATTGTGCTGTGTCAGGTCCATGGACCAGCATGTCTCTTCCTGCCAGGCTGCTGTACTGGTCAGAGGTGGGGAGCCACCCACGGCTGATGGAGGCCACCATGGATGGGAGTCGGCGGCATGTGCTGCTGGCCCAGGAGCTGGGCTGGCCCACAGCACTGGCCCTTGACCTCCCCACCTCGAGGATCTTCTGGCTGGATGAGAAGCTGGGCAGTGTCGGTTCTGCACATCTGGATGGCACCAGTGTGAAAGTGCGTGATGGGGCTCTGGTTACTGGGCCCTGATAGAGATTGGGGTGGTTGTTCATGGCCTTTCTGCCAGGTCCTGCATCTGCACTGTGTCCGGAGCCCCTTTGCGGCAGCTGTGTGTGAGGGGCAGCTCTACTGGTCGGATAGGAGGCCATGGTCCGTGCAGCAAGTGGACAAGACCACTGGCAAGAACAGGACCGTGGTCCTCAAGCGACGTGGGCAGCCCCATGGCCTCCAGGTACTTAGCAGGGTTCAGGGCTCTCCCAGATATGTGAGCTCTGCTGGAGCTCCCACCCTGCACGACCCTGCTGTCTTCTGAGTGCAAAGCCACTGGGAGCTGTACCCCATCCCAGTGGTCCTTAGGCAGCAGTCCCTGTGCTCAAGAGTCTCTGGCCCTCTTCGAGCATCTCTGGCTTGCCATTGTGCCCTTGGGAGCACAGGGTAATGCTGCTCATACTCAGCTCTGCTACTGGGTGCTGATGGGGCTGTGGGGCTGAGCCCACCCTTCCCACAGGTGATGCACCCAGCCCTGCGCCCCACGGCCCCGAACCCGTGTGCGGCACGTGGCTGCTCCCACCTGTGCCTGCTGAGCGCCAGGCACACCGGGCAGTGCCGCTGCCCCACCGGGCTGACGCTGGCTGCTGATGAGACCACCTGCCTGCCCCTCCGCATTTCAGCCTTTGCCCTCCTGGTGTCACCGGCAGCTGTGACACAGGTACCGTCCTTCCGAGCCAGCACTGGAGGCTGCTGTCCTCACTGCTGCCAGGGAAGTGGGGTCCCCGTCCTAGCACCATCTCCTTCCTCCAGGTCTACCTGAAGGACCTGCCCACAACGGCTGGATCCCAAGGTCTTCCCCCGCACCGGGCCCTGCCCTTGGCCAAGGTGGGACACCTGACAGCTGTCGACTATGCGGTGAAAGACAAGAGCCTGTACTTTGCAGAAATGGAGGGTGACTCCATTGGACTGCTGCGCCTGAAGGACAGTGGCCGGCTGTCCTGGAAGCGGGCGGTGGCCGTGGAGGGCACTGTATCATCCCTGGCCCTGGACTGGCTGAGCGGGAACCTGTACTGGATCGGGGGGCAGCCGCACAGCATCCACGTAGCAGCTCCCGGGGGGCGGTGGGCCCTGGTGCTGCTTAGCAAAGAGCTGCCTGGGGCTGACTGGCTGGCACTGTGCCCTCGTGCCTCCACCATGTGCTTCGTCACGGCAGCCAGCAGCCATGGGCCTGGTGCCACGGTGGAGTGTGCAGCCATGGACGGCACTGGCCGCAGAGCGGTCTGGAGGAGAGCCCGGGCTCCCACTGGCCTCGCCTTTGGGAGTGCTGGCACCCGGCTGTACTGGGCAGACCGTGGTGAGTGTGGGCTGAGCTGGGACACTGCTGGGGGCAGCAGTGGTGCAGGCACTTGGTCTGCAGGGCACAGCCTGGCATGGCCCTCAGAGGCAGCCCAGAGCCCTCTGTACCCCCACATCTGATGTACCTGTGTCTGTGCCCTGCAGAGAGAGGCACCATCAGCAGCGTCGAGCTGGACGGATCCCGCTTCCGGGTGGTGCGGGAAGGGCTGCATGGCCTTTCACTCTTTGCCATTGGAGAAGGCTTTCTGCTCTGGAGCACAACCTCGACGAATGGTGAGTCCCTTTGCCAGGCTTTGTCCAGCTTCTCCCACTACACCAGGACACAGGGGTCTCTGCCAGTCCCTGCAGGGTGCAGGCTACCCCTCCCCAGGGTGAAGGGCAGGCTGGAGGTCCCCACCTCCCATCCCAGGCGCCCTTGCAAGAGGAGGTAGAACAGGGGCTGAGCCCACATGTCTCCAGGCTCCAGCAAGATATGGCACAGCCGTCTGGAGCGAGCTGAGAGCTGGTGGTTCCCGATGGAGCAGGAGTTGGTAGCTATGAAGATTTACAGCCAGTTCTCGCAGGAAGGTGTGTCTGGGGCTGCCCCAGCCCAAAGCATCTGGGGAGTTGCTGTGTGCCCCATAGTGCCCATACTCATCCATGATTGTTTGGCAGGCACCAACGGTTGTGCGAAGGGCAATGGGGGCTGTGCCCAGCTCTGCCTGCCCAACCCTGCAGGCCGGCAGTGTCGCTGCTCCCCTGGCTACCACCTGGTGCATGGGGTGGCATGCACCCTGGCACTGCCCTGCCCAGCTCCGCTCCAGGTCTGCCCTGATCTCCAGAGCTGCATCTCCAGAGACCAAGTCTGCGATGGGCACCCCGACTGTGCTGATGGTTCCGATGAGTCTGACTGTGAGTGCCTGCCCACAGCTGGGGTGTGCAGGGGTGCTGGCTGGGCATAGGGTGGCCTGCCCAGTCTCCCCCCGTTTGGGAACGGGAGATCTCTTCTCTGTCTCTGCTGATCTGTGTCCATCTCTCCAGGCACCTCTGTACAGGTAGGGACGCAGGTCCCTGCAGTAGCACCATCAGGGATGTCCCATGTGGAAGAAAAGAAACCAGCCTTACCCACAGCTGCACCCAAGCCTTGGCAGCCCGGCCTCAGCCTGTCCACAGTCTCTGGCCCCCAGGAGCATGGAGAGCCCTTCCTGGTACCCCCCAGCACTGAGGAGGTGCTGGGGGCTGTGCCATGCAGCAGCGAAACATGTAACCTGCGTGGGGACTGTGCCATCGAGGCTGGGCAGGTGACGTGCCACTGTGCCCTGGGTTATCGGGGTGACTACTGTGAGGAGGCAGAGGTGAAGCCTGTTGCAGGACCTATTGCCCTTGGGGTGGCCGTGCTCCTTCTGCTCGCTGCTGCTGCCATGGGGGCCCTGACCTACATGCGGAGGCGGGACAGGAGGATGAGGTGAGCTCTGGGGCTAGGTGAACCAGGTATAGCTGGGGATGGAGAGGGACAGGGTCTCTCTACCCATGGACAGTGTGGTGTCTTGGGGCACTCCTGGGCTGTGTGCAAAGCTTCAGTCAGACTATTGCTTCATGACAGACTATTACCAGGGGTTGTGACAGGATCTGCCCCATCTCTAGGAGATGGCCGTGCTGTCCTCAGTGCACATTTCTCCTCAAGCAGGACTTCAAGCACTGCTTCCACCAGGGTGCTGACCTTGTACCACCGTGAAAGTGACCCTGAGGAAGAGGATGAGGAGGAGGAAGAGCTTCCCCCCAAGAGTGACACCTTTGTGAATGAAGCTTATGATGGGAAAGAGGTGAGCAGCACCTGAAGCAGGGCCTGGTAGAGACCACCATGCCACCCTGGGTGCCCCAAGCCTCCTTCCCATACCCCCCGATATGCAGATCCCTCCCCAGGCCCAGTGCTGGCATGGTGCCTACTCTTGAGGCAAATTCTGCCCTTCTGCTGGAGAAGAGGGACAAGACTTGGGGGTACCTGGAATCTGGCTGGTACAGGGGCTGTCCTGTTTCCCATGTGGCTGGAGCCCCTGTGCCAAGATGTGGGGTGGGCCCAAGGAGGCTGGCTTGGGCTCATCCCTGATGCACCCATCTGTGATCTCTGCAGGAGCTGCCAGCCCCACTGAGGAAAGGACCATCTCACTCAGACACTGTATTTTCATAAAGGAATGTTGTGCAGCATTTCTGGTGCCATTGTGGTTTGTGTGGGGGCCAGGGAGGAGAAATTAGTTTGCTCGTCAGAGATCTTTACGTTTTAGGGAACTCATACTGCAGAGCAAAAAGTTCTGGGAGGTTTTCTGGGAAGAATCCAACTCTAACATACTCTCCAAGCCACCTGAATCTGATCCCCTGCTGAAGGGTGCATCCTGTACCTTAACCATACTCCTGACATCTCCATCCACTGTCCCTCTGCAGCAAGGCTTAGCTTGCTGACCACAGTGCTCTGGGTTTACCTGGGGTAGAAATCTGGCTAAACAGCTCTGCAAGGAAGCTGGCTTGGCTCTTGCTCTGTTATGCAGGGTGCTGAGCAGGATTTTGTAGAGCAGTTCTGACCTTCTGAGTGTCCCTTCCAAACCAGTGAGACCAGTTTTACTGCCTGAAACCAAGCTAATGATGAAAGGGGAAATATATGCTGGTTTTTTTCCCTTGTGATCTCTTCTCCCCCCACTCCTGAAGTGGCTGCGCTCAAGGAAAGTGAAACCTCTTCCAGAGCTGATTTTGATCATGGGGGAAATGTCCTTGAGGAAGGTGCTATAAAAGCCATCTGTCCTGCTGTACAGACCTTTCCTCCCTGCTTCAGGCAAAGCGTGGGGGAGCTGGGTTAGCCGTGCTCCCAGGCTCGCAGCCCAGCCTGCCTGGCAGAAAGCCCATAACCATCCCATAGCACAGACCCATTTCTTTTCATTTATTTTCTGTTTGCACAGCTCTGAGTTGAGCAGAGACATGTGGGAGGTGCTTCCCTTCCCAGTTCCCAGCCCTGAAGGCCACACAGTGCTAACCTGTACCTTGCTCACATGGGAACACTGGAGCTGCCTTTGCCCAAGCTGCTGTACTGTGCAAGATGAGCTAAAAACTGTGTGAAGGGACTGGGGCCAGGGCTGGTCCTCAACCCAGCACAGCTTTGGGACAGTTGTGGGACCTGGAGCACAGGAGGCTTGTGAGGAGGTTGCAGAGGTCTTGGTCCTTGGTCTCATTTCCAGCCTGCTCTGAGGTGTCCCAAGAGAAGGGCAGGGCTTGGAAGGGCAGGAACCAGTGCTGCTCTTGGTGCCAATTCAGCAGGCTGGCCAGTGTCCGCTGCTGTCCCTGTCCTGGGGCTACAAGTCAGAGTCACAAGGCAGGGTGCTCCTCTGGTGTTGTCCATCTCGCTCATCCTCCAGCACGTCCCAGGGATTGTGGTAAGCCCCAGCAGTGGACTGCGGCCCAGCCTCTGTCAGAGGGCTGGGGGGCAGTTTGGGGGCCCTATGATCCTTGCAGCACTGGTGGAAGCTGAGGGTGAGGGACAGCCCCCCCAAGATCTCCAGGCAGCTTCCCAAGTAGCTCAGCACCAAGCTGTAGCCTACAACCAGTGTGCTGCCAGTTGGTGCAGGCAGTGCCCACAGCTCATGGGTGTACCAGGAGGCAGGCACAAGGCTCAGCAGCCCCGAGAGGAGCAGCACAAGCCCTGCCACACCAGCCACCAGGTGCTGTGGCTCTTCCTGCCAGCAGCGAACCCCCAGGGCGGCCACCACCAAGCCCAAGAGGGTGACCACTACTGAAGTGGGCATCATCCCTTGGGCCACCCGCACAGGCACCTGCTCAAAGTAGCCCAGCTCATCAGCCTGCCCACAGAGGCGGTCATGACTGCTTTGCTGCTCTCTGCACACGTCCCAGATGCCCTGCTCCAAGATGAGGTCAATGGGCTGGTTGGGTATGAGGCTCACCTGCCTCCATTTGGGTGTCAGCGTGCCCGTGAACGTCAGCAGGAGCCCGCAGGGGCACAGCACCAGCCCCACGATCATCTCCGTTGGTGTCCGCATCCTGGAGAGGTGGGTGAAGCAAGCTCCAGTGCGGGTCTCCAAATCTCTTCTCCTGCTTGCCAGAGAAGTCCGTGGGGGCTCTGAGGGAGCTGCTTCTTGTCACCTGGGCAAAAGAGGTGGCACTGGAGCCCCAGGGCTGCTCGGTGCAGGCAGGGGTATCCCTCGGTAGGGCAGCAGTCCCAGGGCCCCCGTAGGGTGGGCAGCCCGCAGAGCAGGCACCGGTTCCCGTCCCGGCTGTGCCCCGGGCTGCGGGGAGGTGCCGGCTTCAGGAGGAAGTGCAGGCAGGGAGGGGCCCGGTGCAGGCGGGGCTGGCCGGCACGCAGTCCCGGGTGCTGCGGGGCAGCAGCCTGCAGCGGCAACAGGAGCCTGCGGGAACCACCGGAGCTCTGGCCTCCCCGTAACGGGGCTGGAATGCCGGAGCATCCCCGGAGAGGTCCCCGGGCTGGAGGTGGTACCGGCACGACTCAGCATCACCTTAGGGCTTAGCAGCTCTCGGTCCCTGCTTGCCTTTGCTGGGGAAGAACAGGACCCAGTTATGGCTTGCTTAATTAAACTGACTATGAACTTACTTTACTCTCAACTGAATTAATTTATGAAAATCATTAATTAATATTAAATGCTAGCAGCTCCCAGGGTTGGTAAGGACCCCATGGTCATCCCCAGGCCCAGGAGAACTTCTCAGCCCTATCCTTCAAAATTTTTCTATTGATGCCAGCAAGCATCTCCATGTCCTTCAGGGACTGCTCCTGAGCTTGGCCCTGCTCTTCCCTTCCCAGGCTGCACTCAGATGCCACCCGCGGGTGCAGCAGCCTGGCTGTCAACTGGGAAAATCTCTGGGATGTCCACTGAGACAGGTATGGGAAGTCACCACATTTGAGAACTCCTCAAAGTCTAGTGGTTTTGAGCCTCAAAAAGCACTGGTCTTGGGTTTCTACAAATTTCCTTGAACTTCTGCTACTCACACTGAGTCCAGAAGAGGGCAGTATCCTCTGTGGATTAATTTGATATGAGCAACCGCAGCTCAGTTGGGAGGGCTGGCTGCTGTGCCCCACGGTATCTTTGCACCCCCGGTTTCGTGGCCATAGCTACTTGGAGGACTGTGTGGATTTGTGCTGGACCAGCTGCTCCCGAGCTCACTTCCCCACTCCTCCATCCTACAGCTGTTGCCTGAGTGTCCTGAAATCCTTCTGCTCTGTGAGTACGGAACTGTTCATGACTGGATCTCAGCCCAGCTGGAAGGCAGAAGTGGGTTGGATTCAGCCAGAGGCTCGTGTCCCCAGCCACATCTGCAGGGCAGCAATGCTCACAGCCAGCTGTGCATAGCTCCAAACCAGGGACACCTGCCTTTGTCATATGCAGCTAGTAGTTTGCTAAAATTTGACGCTCCTCAGCTGAGAAACTAAGGTAGGGGTTGCTGTTTCTCTTTCTGTCCCATTAACTTTTTAAACTTTCATTCCACTCCAGCCAGTGACCCCATGTAAAGCCACCCATTACTGCACTCAGAGCTGTGAGTCCAACCAACGCACCAAATGCTGCCTGCCCGATGTATTGCCTGAGGCTGCCTTCTGCCACGGGACCCCTGTCACTGATGGGAGCAGGTGCTGCAAGAGCCTGAAATCTTCTAGTCCTGATTCTCAGAGGAG
This sequence comes from Streptopelia decaocto, assembly GCF_964273445.1. NCBI lineage: Eukaryota > Metazoa > Chordata > Aves > Columbiformes > Columbidae > Streptopelia > Streptopelia decaocto. Next base: position 31,228,812 of record NC_138658.1, read on the forward strand.
GCTGGCTTTTCCCTTTCCATTTGGACACGAGGTGGAGGTTGGCTGTGAGAAGATGCAGCCTTCCGGGGGAAGACAGAAGCAGAGGGGAAGGTGTGGTAGTGAACCAGGTGGCACAGTGAGTCTGTTTGCCACAGATGTGCCATTTGGCTCCTCCAAGGCTCAGGAGGTTTTTATGAAGGTAAAAAAAGTGGGATGTGCACCAGCCCTGATGGAAAGTGAGAAATTCTGCATCTTGTTGGATTTGCCAACTTTTTCCTAGACAGGCTAAGAAACCTAGAGGCCTGCTGCTCAGGAGGTGAGGGGTGCCACAGGTATCCCCACCCTAGGCTTTGCAGTGCCTGCCCTAGGGTTCCTCTCCCTGCAGCACCTTCCTTCTTCTCTGCTACCACAGAGGTGCTTTGCCCTTCTTGCCCTCGCTCCCACAGGCTTGGGTTTGGGAGGTGGGTGCTGCTTGGATCTGCAGCAGCAAGAAGACACTGCATGCAGTGAGTGTTGCGATTAAGCAATTTAATTACCTGGGTCTTTCTAATTTATTAATAATGCCCAGGAGGATACATATGCCCTTTGGGCTGGTGTCCAGGCTTCTGATTTTGGGGCAATGATAAGCAGATTAGGTGATGTGGCCCTGATGCTGGATTACCTTTCCCTGAGTAAGCCTGGGGAAGGAAACTGGGTTAACAGAGCTGTTTCTGATGCCACAAAGTTATAGATTGTTAATTTTTCCCCTTTTACTTTCTAATGAGGTGGTATGAAGAGCAATTCAAAGCAAAGCCTGGCCCTTTCCAAGCTCTGGGGAAGCATTTAAAGCCGTCTGGTCTCAGAGATAAAATGATCTGGCTGAAACTGCCTTCCTTTCCACATTTCCCTAGCCGCTGGGTGGGGAGAGCCACCTTACTTGGTGTTTCCTACTTCTCCAAGGCTGTGACTTAGTTTTTCCTACCTTGGCAAAGTCCTGTCTTCAAGAACATGATGGAAACTTTATCCAGGACTGGTCGAGTTGGCTTGCATTTTTTTTATTATTATTTTTAACTCCCTTTTGTAAATTGGAGGAACAGCAGAAGGTCTTCAGCTAACCAGAACTGGAAAAGGTCTAGGGCAGGATGGTCAGAGCTTGAGATTGATTCCAAGGAAGAAAAAAAAAGATAAAAATGAAATCTACAATGGGCTATCGAGTGTTGGGTATTCGCAAGGGTGTTCCTCTGACCTCTTTCCCCTCACTGCTGCAGGGCTTGTCCTCAGTGGCAGCAGCAGGATCTCTTAGCATCCTGTTTGCCATGGTGGGGAAGAGCTGGGGTCAGGGCTGTTTAGCAGGAGCCTGCAGCTGGCAATTCCTGTTTACATCCCACTGACCCTGGGGCTTCGCCTGCCTCACATCGGCCAAGATAGCTGTGCTCTGAGGCTTGGGTCTCCCCGGTACCACCATGCTGCCCATGTGTCATGCAAGCTATATTGTGTGTGACCACTTTGTGGGTTTGAAGTGGCCCTGGCCCGTGTTGGACACTGAGCCACGTGGCAACCAAGTCTGCAGACATGGCAAATAGCGGTGCCTGTGCTGGGCCTCCCCTGTGTGTGACAGGTGCCCAGCAGGTACAAGGCTTGGCCCTGGCTGTGTATCCTCTGCCTTCTCACTTTAGGAGACGTTGCTTTGCAGAGCCTGGCAGTCCTGTGTGTCCTGCCTGCTGTAGGAGACAGAGGCTGACAGGGAATGGCACCTGGGAGCAATTGAGGGGTTGCAATTTCCTCTGGTCTGGCTCCTTGGACAGGTTCACTAGCCACCTGTGTTTGCCCCTCTGGTGAAACCCTGAAGCCCTGCAGGCTGGCAGCAGAGCAGGACAGCTTGAACAGCCCATGCTGGCTCTTCTAGCATTAGACCTGTTTGTCTAAGCGTCTCCACAGTCTCCATCCCACAGGAAAGTGTCATTAGGTAGGTGTATGAGATGAAGGATTTGGTTCTGACAGTTCCATTTTGCTGCTTTTTCTTCTAGAATTTGAGGTGGGGGAGTTTCTAGGAGTGCAAAATGAGGGTTCCCCATCAACTACTCCTTGCTTTCAAGCCATGGCCCAGGCAGTGCGTGAGTGCAGCCGGGGCACGCTCTGCATTATGCAAACAGCTGCAGTTGCAATGGGCTCCTCTCAGCCCAGCTTCCTGCTTTCTCTCTGGACACACTGCTGTCTTTGTGCCCACTGGGAGGCCAAGGATGGGTCCTTGGGGCAAGACAGGGTCTGTGATCCTCCTCACTAGCCGAATGTGGAACAGAGGCCTGTGTGTTGTCCCCAGAGCGTGGGCAGCAGTGGTCGGCACCCAGCATCCAGCTCCATACCCTAGCTCCCCAGCCTTCAAGGCATGACTTATGCAGGCAGATCTGTTAGTCCTCTGTTTGCCCATTAACCTGTCACCACTCAGGCTGGCCATGGTGGTAACAGCACCCCCAAGGATGCACTTTAGGGTGGTTATTGGAGACCAGATGATGTGTTTGGTGTGCAAGGGCTTGTAGGCCCCATGCTGGCAAATCCCACTCTGGGGCTGTGACCCAGCAGTGGCTTATCATCCTCAGGTCTGTGGCCCATGGCAGTCTTGGATGTTCCCCTGCTCAAAACTCAGCATGAGGGAGCTGCATATACCCGTACAATTTGAGGACGGCATCTTGTAGTGCTGGCAGGGAGCAGTAAATCCATCGGCAAGCACTGAGGTTGTTTCTGCTCTGTTTCTGTAGCCCAGATGTGACTCTGAATGCTATTCAGACTAGATCTTGGGAATGAGTTGTTGAAAGCCTTATTAGAAACCCCCAGGTATTCACTCATCCGTTAAACTCCTTCACTTCCAAACTGCTGCACTTGGACTTGCCAGATTGCCCAGTGCTGCTTCTGATCCTTTGCTTTCAATTCACAGAATGATATGAAAAGCATTTTTGCAGCTATTTCTATTTTTGTCTGACTAAATTCTGAAATGGTTGAGAGTGATTTGGACATGTAGCTGTTGTGCTGGGTTTGGGAGATGCAGCCCTTTTCAGACAGGAAGAAGAGAACAGTTGAAACTGTGTCTGGCTGTGGAAATTGCATGTTTGTCCAGCTCCTGGGCAACAGAGCTTGGGAGCTAAATGGCAGCACCAATGCCTGTGGGTAGAGAGCAACTGGCAAGGCAAAAGCAGTGTTTCATGGTGGGGTTCAGATAGTTACTGTAAACGTGACTCATCTGCATGTACTTTGATCTCTCCTTTGGCTGAAAGGCCTGAAACCAAAGCGCAGATGGCTTATGACTCTGCCTTTGCATACTTTCTAGCAGTTCAGTCAGCTCTGTGGCTCAAACCACTGGACATACAGCCAAGGCCACAGGAGAAAAGACCTGCTTAAACCTTTCCTCTTGAGAAAGCACTGGGCAGGAGACAGATGTGTCCTGTGCCTGTTCTGGTGACTAAAAAAACAGTGGGACTTCTAGTCTATGGAAATTTTATTCTGCTATCAGACAAGATGAGAATATAGGTGGGATGAGACCTCCATCTTGACAACAGGAGATTTCACCACTGTATTTTTGAAGTATATGCGCACTTTGGACGGAAGGATAGTTGTGTCTCACTCCCATATTACTTGCTGGTGAGAAAAATGCTCAGTTTTGCTCCACAGGAGGATGCTGCCCTCTTAAAGGAAAGCACAGGACTCTTCCAGGTTAGTCAGAGAAATCTTGGAAACGAAAGGAAAATACTTTTCTTCTTGGCAAGGTGTCAGATCCATGCAGTACAGCCCTCCTTCAGTGTGCCTGATCCCATCAACACATGCTTTTGAGGCAGTAAGTACATTAGTGGAGACAAAACTAACTGATTCTGGCATGGAAAGGCCAGTGAAATCACCAGCCACAGAGAATGTGAAGCACAGGTACAAGCAGAGCAGGATTAGTCTTGGGTAGCTTTTGCCTTCTCTTTTATACGAAGGTAAAAAAACCCACCCCTCTAGATCTGGCAGCATCTGCTTCTTTGTAGCCTCCTGTCCCCTTGGGGAGGCAATACCTGCCATCCCAAAGCAGCATGTGCTACCTGGACCTGTCATTTGAATGTTCAAATACACATTTGGTCAAAAAGCCACTGACCTACAGGTTGGGGAGGGGAGTGGACGGAGTGTGTGAAGGGAAAATATCACCATTCACCATGGTTCCTATCCTCTCATAATAACAGCATCACTGGTAGCCCTATCTGGATGACTTTTTGCTGCTGAATCTGAAAGGTTTATGCTAAATTATCAGGGTTAGAAGGTACTTTATGAAATGTCACAGAAGTCTTCTCTTTTCTTAAAATGCCAGGCTGCTTCAAAGCTCAGAGAGACTGCTTGGTTCACAGAAGGATGCCCAGTGTGCCACACTATGAAGTACCTAGCAGGACTTACTGTTCACATAAGATAGAGGATTTCCTGTCAGTTGGTCCTGGGATGTACTGGGTGCCCTCACTCAGGCACTGGGGGCTTAATACTGGTGACGGTGGGAAGCTGTCATATGGGTGGGTGGGATTTTGGGCACCTAAGAAAGTATGGCAGGCTGCAGGATGGTGATCCAGGTTGGAGTGGCCTGATCATTCTTTCCCTGGGAGATTGGAGAGGTTTCTACTGGTGGTATTGGCCTGTGCCCCACTCAGATGGGACATTCTCACTGATCTGACTGTGGCAGCCAGGTGTTTGTGCCTGGTTGTTGGGCTGCTCTTCTCTGGGAGCATGCAGGGCAGGCTGCCACTCGCTGGCCACAGCATCCTTCAGGAATCAGCTCCTTTTCAAGGCAGATATAAGCTAAGTGCCACATGGGAACTCGGTACCCAACACCATTCCTGGTCTGGTGGAGTTTCATTAGGCTAAGCTGTAATGGAGCAGCTGTCCCTGGCTAGCGGCCTGTCCCCATCACCTTTACCTCTGCCAGCTGCTTGAGCAGGAAAGGGAGGGCAGGTAGACACAGAAGTCATGGGCAGGGTAAAGCTGTCTCCATTCCCTAAGTATGAATCCCTCTGTGGCACTGGTTTGGTCCCTGACACTTATTTAGTGATGGGAATAGAGTTGCAAATATCCTTAAAGCACGTGATGTGTCCTCCTCTCCACCACTGGAGGAAGGCTTGCCCACAGCATGCTTCCCTGCCTGGTTTGTGGTCTGTGTCATCCCATGTCCTATTCTTTCCTTGGGTTGGATTGATCTGATTTCAAAGAATTTCACACCTGACTTGATTGAATTTCATCTGACTGGTGTCAAATCCTATCTTTGCCAGGTCTTTAAGGTCATGTGATGAACCTACTTTCTGGCATTCCTCTGGTTTTGTTTTCTTTAACATTATCTGCAATATTTCTAAGGCAGCATAGCATGGCTTCTAACCCACAATTCTTCCCTTATGAAGAAAGGCTGAGGGAGCTGGGTCTCTTTAGTTTGGAGAAGAGGAGACTAAGGGGGGACCTTATTAATGTTTATAAATATATAAAGGGTGAGTGCCATGGGGATGGAGCCAGGCTCTTCTCGGTGGCAAACAATGATAGGACAAGGGGTAATGGGATCAAGCTGGAACACAAGAGGTTCCACTTAAATTTGAGAAAAAACTTCTTCTCAGTAAGGGTGACAGAGCACTGGAACAGGCTGCCCAGGGAAGTGGTGGAGTCTCCTTCTCTGGAGACATTCAAAACCCGCCTGGACATGTTCCTGTGCGACCTCACCTAGGCGTTCCTGCTCCAGCAGGGGGATTGGACTAGATGATCTTTTGAGGTCCCTTCCAATCCCAAACATACTGTGATACTGTGATACTGTGATATCAAAGCCAGGACCATTTTCCTGCTATTTCTTTCTGTATATGTCCTTCTAGTCTGACTGTAAGCCATGAATAGCTCTTGTCACCAGATCAAGGTGTTATTTTTGCACCCATTTTACATTTGTCTTCTATCTAGATGGTATTTCCCTTTCTGACAGAAAGTCTGAATGGGATAACACAAAGTCCTCTATGGAGGTCAAAATCATCACATCTGCTACTTCCCCCTTATTCGCTAAATCTTTGAGAGAGGAAATTAAAATGATTTGGTACAAAATAGATCTTAAGAAATCCAAATTGTCCACTTCTCAGCCCCCATATTAGTCCCTTGGTGCCTCTGAATTAATCCTTTGTACAGGTTGATTTTCCAGGCACTGAATTATGGATTTATAACTTGACTTCAAGCCTTTTGAACAGGATGCTGTGCTCATTCTGTGCCATTTCCTTGGTTCCCCTCCAGCAGTTCTTGGAGAGCAGGGCTTGGGAACTGGAGACAGCTCCTCCTCTGACAATGAGTGTTGCTGCAGTTCATGCACATTTCACCTAGCTGAAAGTTCGTGAACCTATTATTTCGCAATCCTGGCCCATTTCCCGACCCCTTTTCTGTTCATCATCATGGCTAAATGCCGGAGCAGGAGTTTGGCTGTAGGTGCCTAAGAGAGAGACTGCAAAGTCTCAGCTAGTTATCTTTTTATCTTGGTGGTTTGTGGAGGGTAATTGATCCCTTCAGTGAGTTGTTATTCAACTCTAGATTGAACTTTTAGGTGAAAGCTAAACACAAGAAAGGCAGCAGGGTCATCAGTTTCTTCCCTTTGCTTTCCTCAAATGAACAACAGTGATGGTCTTACCTACTCCTTGGTCCTTCCTCTGCCCTCTCCTACAGTTGCTCCTCATGTCCATCAGCACACAAGCTATCTTCTCACTGGTAAGCAGTATTGGCAAGGCAAACGTTGGGCATAAAGCTAGCTGATTCAGTCTAAGGCCACCTGCACAAAACTGAGCTTTGCTTATTCTCAGATCTTTCCACTGCTCTTCTCCTTTCCTGTCCCCTCCCTTTTATAAAAAGCTGCTTCAGGGAATTGCTCCTGCAGCACTGGGATTTCAGCCTGGACATTAGGAGAAAAAATCTCCACCAAGAGGGGAGGCAGCCCTGGGACAGGTCCTCAGAGTGGTGGTAGCTTGCTACCCTTGGGGGTTTCTGAGTGTTGGTTAGACAAAGCTGCCTGGCCTGCATCACTGTTGGTGATAGCCCTGCTCCAAGAGGTTGGGCCAGAGACAGCGGAGGGTTCTTCCAGACAATGCTGCCATGGGTCTGCAAAAGAAAATACTCAACACACACCAAAGCTGGCATCAGGAACACATCTGCATTGCACTTGGACACAATACTCCTTTCATTTTCTTTGGCCAGGTGTTACTATCCTGCTAAGTGGCCCCGTATTACTCATACATACAATGGAAATGCAGCACATGCAGAAGAGCTGACCTTGCATTCCTTCCTCAGGCCTGCCACTGCTTTTCAAATAGCCACTGAAATGTCTCAACTTGCAAGCTTGTTGCTGAGCTTCTTGAGCATCAGAATTTGGGATTGAGTAGCTAGCGCTGGGAATGGTTGCATCCTTTCCCATGGCCAGGATTGCCCTGGGTGCCCTGGGTGCTGGTGCCTGCTCCATTGTTTTGCTGTCTTTGCTGCTACAACAGTAATTGGGATAAGGTATAATTACAAAGTTTGCCCTGGGACATATACAAGGTCACTGAGCCTCATTGCAAAGTCCTCTGTCTTTTCTGCTCCTTTTCTTTCTGTGACAAATGCCTGACCTCTAGTTTAAAGTGAGAAGCTAGTGGTGATGTAGGTATGAGATGGCACTGAGCTCCTTGTTTCCTCCATCTTACAGACCTTGCCATTCATCTGGCCTCTACAAAGTAACCTGTGAGGACTCAGGATTTCAAATACTCTTGGCAGTTGTAGAGGCAAGCAAATTATTGCAGCTTAAGTGCTTAGCAGAGAAACCAAGGCCAAATAATTTGAAGATGTGTCCTGGATGCCAGTCAGAGATGGAAGAAAAGGTGCTCTCATCTTTTGGAGATACCCAGGATCATCCAGGCAGCACCAGTGAGACCTTATCTCTTGCTGCCTGTTACAAAGGACTCACTGGATGTGTTTTTGGAGGATGGGCAGGAGGTACTAAATACAGATGGCTCAGCCTCGCTCTTCTAGCCGTTCAAGCCAGAGCCTGCCTTTGGAGGATGGAGCAAGCAGCTTACTCTAAAGGCACACACCAAATCTGACAGCAAAAAGGACCCAGTTTTTCCAAGAAGCTCACTGCAGACCTTGAAAAACAGTGGTAGATTACAGCTTGTCCCCTGGATAAATACATGCATGTGTTTGCTAACTACCACCAATACTGTTCCCTCAGCCCTATGATTCATCCAGACCTACCTTGTTTTTGCATGCTAGCAATGCCTTAGGAGCTGGGCAGTTATCAGAAGACAATGAATCACCTAAAACATCCGGTAACTCATTCTGTAGGATCTTTTCTTACTCAGAACACAAATTCCAGCTCTCCTCTGCTCTGAAAATCTGCTACTGCCAATATATGCAGCCGTTCCTGGATGCACTTTGGCCCATCCCAATGAGAGACACAGGCCCACATAGGTAGAATATTGGCAGCTGTAAGACTCACACATAGGGACCACCAAAGGTTTCCCTTCCTTTCGGGAAGAGACCAGTACCCATCCCTGATGCCTGTTTTTAGAGAAGGTAGTGTTTTGGGTTTTTTATGACAGAAGTTCCCTTTTGGTTTGGAGTTTGTCTGGCATAACACCAGACAGAGAATTTATCTCAGTGATTGGTGCCTCCAGACCAATAGTGTGCCAGCAGGCTTATCTTTGCAAGATTGACCTTTCAGAGAGATGTTCAACTTGATGTCAGCTACAGCTGCAAAGCCAAACAGGATTCAGTTCTGATCCTGCTTCTTTTTCTACCTTGGCTGGAGTTGCTCCTAGGCTGCTCCACAAATCATTGCCCAGTGATAAAATACCAAGGGGTACTGGGTTTTTCTGATGCTGTTCTTGAGAGATCAAATCTTATCTTAGTGAAAACAGCCCCTGGGAAATGGGATAGCACAGAAACATGTTGTGGATCTTCTTACTTCTCTGTGGGGTTTTTTCTACACTACTCCAGGAGGCAGTTGTTACCAATGCCAAGGTACTGTGCCTGTTGAACATTATGGCCTGGCACAGTACCTTGACATTTCAGCATTTCTGACAGCGATCAGACTGGTGTCTCCTGTCATTGCCCTGTTTGGGTGCTAGACTCTCACCATGCTCTGTATGAGCCTTCTCCATAGGTGATACCCACCTGGGACAGATGGTATTGCACTTGGCTTGTAAAGCAGACTTGTCATCACGTTATTCTGATGTGCAGTGCCTTGTCTCATCCCTGCATGGTGTTTGTTGTCAGCTCTACTTTGTTTAGGCTCTGAATATGCTACACAGGGAAGCACCAGCAGCCTCATGCAGTGCCTGGGAGAAAGAAAGAGAAGATGTCTGAGGGACAGTATGAGAAAGGTTGATAAATCCATGCACGCTGAAAAGAGCATGAGTTTGCCCTGCCTTTCCAACACAAAAACTAGGATCTAGAAAGTATTGAATAAAGCTAGCAAGTGACAGGTTCAAAATAAGCAATAAGAGACGGTTCTTCCCCCAGCCTAGTGCAGAGCTGCAGAATTACTTGCTGCAGGAGGTTGCAGAGGGGGTCCTGCGGTTTCTAGGGGCTCCAGGGGAAGCTGGAGTTATTAATGGAAGAACATGGGAATGCCTTGCAGATATTGAACAGGATCGGACCCCATCTTGACCACTGGGGTACATCACTAGTGACTGGCCTCCAACTAGACTGCCTGGCACTGATCACCCTCCGCTGGGTCTGGCCGTTTGGCCAGTTTTCAATGCACCTCACTCTCTGGCATTAGGAAAGCCAAAGCCCAGCTGGAATTGTTTGAAGTCCCCCATGAAGATACCAGGGCCTGTGAACATGAGGCTTCTCCTCTCTACAGAGGGCCTTACCCACTTGTTCTTCCTGATCATATAGCCCAGAGCAGACAACAACTATAATAACATCACCTTGACCTGATCTTCCTTTAGCGCTAGTCCATAAGCTTCCAGCTGGTTCCTTAAGGCAGAAGTCTGCTGGTTCCCCAGGCAGAAGTCCATACACTCATCTGCTTGCTTACATGAAGGTCAGCTCCCCTTCCTCATCTCTCATCCTGTCCTTCCTGAAGAAGCTGTATCCCTCCATTGTAACACTCCAGTCACGAGAGCCATCCCATCACAAGATCGCAGCCCTGCACCTGTATGTATAATAGATCTCTAGTTCCTCATGTTTATTCCCCATACAGCATGTATTAGTGTACAGACACATTAGAGAGTTCCCCAGCATGTTGAGCTCCTGGAGAGGGTTTTGGGGATTTCTCCACAGTGGTGCCTTATAGGTAATTCCTTGCTCATATGCAAGTGCTGACAGTGACCGCAATTAAACTAGTTTTGTTGATTTTTTTTGGTCCCTTCCTATCACACCACTCTTTGCTCAGCCATCCTATCTGTCACTCCCTCACAGGACTGCGGACTACTTTCTCTCTCCCCTGTCTTTCCTAGTTCAGAAGGTGGCTTCGAAATAGAAGGGTTGTGAGCACACAGAAACTCTGACGTTTCCTGGCAGACACACCTGTGCTCATGGGTGTGTCAGCCTACGCTAAGTGTGCCCATTAGCTAATCGAGTTTTGCTGTTATCTTAAATTGCATAGAGGTAATTTGCATTCTGTTTTCTCCATTCTCCTGTGAAGTACTGTGGACTGCAACCTTCTAGGAGCAACAGACCTCCAGCAAGCAGGTAGGCGACCATCTTGCATCTTCCTGCAGCTGAGGGCAAAGTGGGCATCAGAAGCTTCATCTTCAGCCTGGGCACCTTGCTGATATGTTTCTGGGCGTGGCCCAGTCCTGCTGAAGGCGAAGTGGCTGGTGACTGCACTTAAACAGCCCAGCTGCAGGTGAGATGGTGCCTCTGCTCCCTCCTGGGGCTAACTCCAGTAAAAGGGTGACGCACATGCCTTTTTCACTTCCCAGTTGACTTGGAGAATTTTCATTTCAAAAATGTCCTAGGAGGCATGTCTGCTGAAACTCTTACAAATTCAGCTCAGCTCTGAAACACACTGATTTTCCCCAAAATAAGCCTCACTTTGGGATTTCTCAAGCTAGGTGCAGTGTCAGGTGGTGTGTTTTCTGTACTTGTTGCTCCCTGACAGCCAGGCCAAGCTGTTCCTCTCCGAGTAAGCATAGATGATTAAGGATGTGCCAGCACATATGCTAGTTCTGCTAAGTGGAGATGTTTCTGCAGGGAAACCTGGTTGTGAATATAGCTGTGGGAAGGGGAATGGTCTCTTTTGGTGAGTGAGAAGTGACCCCACGGTTGATACCAGGTTGATCCCTCTCCATGGGTAGGCCCAGACTCCAAATGACCTTTAAAAATTGTACCACCTTCATGTAAACCTAGGGCTCAGGTGGTTGTGTTCCCTTCAACCTTGTGCCAGTCTGTGCTCTTCAGGGTCCTCTCAGGTTTGTCTGTGCAGGGCAGTAGAGGTCAGCTGCCCTGAACTCCCCTGGCCATCCCCTCTGCAGTCACTGGAGCTGCCTTGCCTTGATGCTGAAAGAGTCCTATCTTCCAAAGCATGAGGGCTGCTGCCCGTGTCCTCCACGGCCTCCCTGCCCATCCACTTCCCAGTCTGTGTGAGCCTGTATGCCCACAGCTGTGCTGCCTGGACCTGGGATTTGGCTTTCACCCTTTTCCCTTCCTTGCTTGAGTCAGATCATCCTGTCTTGGGGCCCGGTCTTGGACCTTGTTATCTATCAGCCCTGTGTGCTGGCACTGCCCATGGAGGGAGATGGAGTGGGGGTGTTGCCGTTATTTGCTTTCAAATTTTCAAGAAAGGCATTGCTGCCTTCCTGAGTCCTCTTTGCAGTCACCTAGGAGGCAAACTACTTTGGTGCATAATTTTCAAAGAAAAGCCAAATACTGCAGTACCCCCGGGTGATTTACCAACTCAAGCTTACTCTACCCTATTCTCAGTGGCTTTACCCTCCCTTTCTCGATGGCACAGGATATGTAGGGTTGTAGCCTGCACCTTCCTGATATCCTTCCAGCAGCCCTGAACTGACATGTGCTGCTGGGGCCAGTTTGGCAGGTAAATGAGAACAGGTGGTCTGGGAAGGAGCTGTGAGAGGTGTTCAGTAGCAATGCAGATCCCTGATGCTCAGGACAAGGCGCTTTTGGTTGACTCTCTGTCTGTGATACAGGAGCAGAGACAATACAAGATCACCAGGACCTGCCAGCTGCCCTATGGTAGGACACCTGGAGATGCGGAGCTCAGCTTCTTGCTTTGGTCTTCCATGTTCCCAAGCTGAGTTTGAAGGTCTCCAGGGCCAGACCATTCCCCTGTGTGAGTGCTGTCCTGTTTGCAGGTCTGGAAAGGCCCAGGGAGCCAAGGAACTGTGTGTGACACTGAAAAGCAGAAATGTTGAGGGATATTTGTTGGCTGAGCTCGTGGAGGCTTCTGAAGCCTCTCTTGGGAAGTCCTCACCTCTGCCTGTGCTGTTTCTTCCTGTTCACTCATCTCCTAGCCCCACTTTCTGGGACACTGGTTTTGCTTCCCTTCTGTTTACTGGCTGTAGAGGAGTCCTTGGGTATTATCAGCATCTCTTTCTGCTTGGGCTAACCCAAGTGTTTTGCCTTATTTTCATACTTTTCCTGTCTACGCATATACCATAGGGGATGGAAAACTCTCTCCTGCTTTCCAGCCCTTGAAATCACATCTTGGGGCAGACCATCGGTCCCAGGGCTACTGGCATGCAATATAACCACCAGTGGCCAGGGAAATCTCTTCCCCAGATGCATCTGTGGAGATGGAGACCAGGTCACAGCACTCAGTAGGTATCCTATAGGTACACGCAGCTCTGGTCCTCCCAGGCCTTCCCATACAGTCCAGCTAGACCAACCTCCAGCAGGGAGGCATGGTGAGAGCCAGCATGTTCCCCTGCTGGCACTCATCCTTTGAGGGAACTGTGTTTGGAGGCTTCTTGCCTTCCCTGAGTCATGTCAAAATCAGTCCCAAATATTCTCTTTGAAGCTCTTCAGGCAGCACTGAAACAACCGTGCCTTCAAAGCAGTTGCTGGAGACGGGCAGGCTGCTTAAAAGACACTAGAGCGCTCTCACATCATGTTCAGGCTGTATTAAAATTTTACCATGCTGTTTCGCACCTCAGATGAATCGCAGTCACTCCTGAAAAGCATTAGGGGCTGGGGGATTGTGGGGAGATGTGTGTAAGGAAGTGGCTTTTGAAAGGGATTATTAATGCATAGAGATGTTTTGGTGCCTGAGAGAGGCCTTGAATGGCAGGTCTGTGCTTTTTTTTATCTGTGCTCATTAACAGTGAAGGGTGTAGCTGCTGAAGAGCTGGGCAGAGCGAGGGGAGGACATGGCTGATTTTCAGGTGGGGATGTGGGCTGGGAGAGGACGTGGGAACAGAGGGGCGTGGGTGCTGGCTGTCTCCTTGGGGAGAAGAAGTGGGAACAGAGAAAGATGGGTGCTGGCTGTCTCGCTGAGAGGCAGTTTCAGGTTATGAGTTCAATGCCTGCCTCCCTTTGGGAGGCTGCAATACGGCAAGTCGTTTCTTGACATGCAAACAATTAAAACGAGGGTGTGGGGGGAGGGGGAGAAGATGGAGAAAGCAAACACCTCCTCCTGGATCTGTCTGCCTCTGCAGCTGCTCAGCTAAGGCACCTCTTGTGGAGGGAGTTTCACACCGGAAAAATTGTGCTGGGGGCATCAGGTTACCCGCAGGATGGAGTTGTGAAGCGCGTGAGATCTGCTTTCAGCCTCTGGGTGTAAAGGGTATTTGTCTCTTGTCTGGGCAGAGAGTGGGTCCTCTTAGTTCATATTGGGGATTACAGTTGCCCTTTTGTTGGTCTCCAAGGCTTCCCTGTAATACTGGAGAGAGGGCTATGGGGGGAGGCACGGGTGTCTTTCTTCCCCTCCTGGCCATGTCCTTGGGCATGAGAAGCACTTTCCCTGTGGTGTCCACCTGCACCAGGGGAGAGGCCAGCTCCCAGAGAACTCAATTTTCTACAGGTTTGTCACTGTCCTGTGGGTTCTGCAGACTCTTTTTGGGTCCCTCAGCCTTGTTTTCTGGAGAAGGTGTGATTTCTGTTCCCCCAGGCAACGAAGTGCTTGATTTTACCTCTTTCTTTTGCTTGAACGTTCCCTGCTTCCCTGAATCACCCTAGCCTCATTGTAAATAGAGCACTCGGAGCCACTTGCTCTCCTGCAGGCTCGCCTAGTGAGGTCTCCTGGACCAGGTGGAGAGGCCAGGAGAGGAAGCAGACAGTGGCTGGTGGGGCGGGAAGCCTCCTCCTGAAAGCTCTCTGAAGGCTGAGGTGCCAGCAAGGAGTGAGCAGCTGGGCTGGAACGCATTCCCGTCCCAGCCCCAGGACTTTTTTTATACATAGGACTGATGGCACTTGACACCTGCATGTACCAGGTGCTGGTGCAGGGGCTGCCTTCACCAGACAGATCCAGCACACAGCAGATGGATGAGGGATGGGAGAAACCCTGGCCTTGCTCCTGACAGGAGAGGATACTTTTGCATTTCTCCTCACTACCTATTCACTCCAGAGTGAGTAAGCAGGGGGGCAACTTGCATTTTTCTTTCATGCTATTATTCCTGTCTTCTTTGTCTGCATCAGTGAGTCAAGCACCAAACCAAGGGCTCTGTGAGTAAAAAACCATTTACTCTGGGAGTAAAATACCCCCCAAACCAAGATCTTATTTTTTTCTACTGAAGCTAAAACCCCTTATCTAAAAGAGGTGGGGGACAATGCACACAGGTCCCATCTGCTCTGCTACCACTCCCTCTATCCTGGCTGATTTGCTGCTGCCATGCCCCATAGCTTGTATTGACGCCTGTCACTCTGATGACAGCATGAGAGACAAAGACCAGTTTGCCTTGGCCAGAAAACTTGCCTTGCAAAGAAAAAAAGCCAGCTCAGGGCTTTTCACTTGGAGAGAAAAAGAGTGAGAAGAATTGACTTGAAAGCAAATTCCCGTGTTTTTTCTGCTTTGGGTGAGAGCTTTTCCCACGCTCCATTGGAAGGAGTGCAAGGAGCAAATGTTTCCCAGCGCCTGCAAACAGCAAACACTGCTGAGGAGCAAGGAAAAAAGCCAATCTTATTGGAGAGAGGCAGAAATCAGCAGCATGCTCTCCCGTGGTGCCTCATGTCTGTGTGCTGCTCCTTCTGTGGTGATGGGTTTTCCAGACCTAGCTATGTCTTCTGGTGCAGTGGGAGCATCAGACCCTGGGGTACTCTGACATGGGACCAGCTGGTGTTTGCTGCCTCTCACAAAGTTGCTTCACAGCACTGGAGTCTACTGCTTCTTCCATGGTAGTCCCAGCAACTGGACTTGGAAGCACCTAGGAAGGTGCTTTCCATTCACCTGGCACTGGTCGAGGACCATTAACTCTCTCTGCAAGACTTTCGGTTCCCTATCTGAGGAAGGCTGGGAAAGCAAGTCTGGTTCACTGCATCTCCTCTGCCAGTTGCTTTGACTGACCCAAGCCCAAGCCCTCACCACCCTTCCCTGGTCTCATTCCTGACTCCTGTCTTCAGAGAACTGAAACATCAGTTAACATCTTGCCTTTTGGCAGTCCTCAGCCCTGGCTCCAACTTTTTCCAAAGCACCAGGTGCCTTGGCCCCTGCCCCAACCTTTCCAAGTCCATCTGCTTTCCACAGAGAGTTGGTGTTTAGCAGCCAGTCTCCGACAGCACTATGCGAAACCCATCCATACGTGGGAGAGCTTGCCCATGCAACTCTCACCTCAGGAACCGGTTCACCAGCTCTGCAAGCAGAGGCCTGTCTCTTGTGAGGGAGTCTCTGTGTCTCAGCACATGAGGGGCTATGTGTCTTTAAAATGTCTCAAAAAGACAGATGAGAGATTTGAGGGGAGATTTTGGAAATGAGGAACCAGCTGAGGCTGGGGATACTCATCAGGCATCCATGCAGGTTTGATTCAGCTTTTCAAGGAGATTGGCAGGGGGGGCAAATTTGGAAACCAGTGACCATGGAGCTGTTTAGAGATGTGGGCCCTGCTTCATCCTGAAGTGGTCAGGAGTGCTTGGAAGTCCTGAAGGATGCCCCAGCAGCCCAGTGAGCCTGGTGCTTTTCCCAGCTGGCCAAGCAAAGAGCACTTGTGATAACAAAAGCCCTGCCCAGGGGTCCCAGTTTTAAACAAAGCACTGGTGTCCCACTGCTGGTGCATCTTAGCATCTTCCCATCAAGAAGAAACCGTCTCCTTCGCCCCCTTTCCCCTTGCCTTTGGTCTTGCTCATAGAAAGCTGTGCTGACAAGCACTGTAGCCTGCCTGTGCCCCTATCTGCTCCTGCGATCTCCCTTTGTTTGGCTGCCAGCTCTCTGCACCTGTGTGCACGCCTGCTCACCCTCCCCACTGCGGTGAGCCCTGCCCTCTCCCAGCCCATGGGCAGGAAAGCGGGTTTTAGCCAGGTCCAGGGGGTACGGCAGTGTTTGGCAATGCCAAGCATTCCCCCTCCAGCAGCAGCCATGTGGGACACAGGCAGCTCTGTTATTTGCGCTGGAGCGCAGGTTGCCCTGTGATTAACCCTCTAGAGGGGTCCTGCCCACATCTGTCCCAATGGGAGCTGGAATCTCCATGCTTCCTTTGCTAATTGAGCCTGGATTGTATTAGCTAATCCTGTCTTCAAATCCCCTGGTTGTTCAAAGCTTAATAAGAGCAACCACACACGCCAGCTGGGAGGCTGCGCATGTGTCCTGTTGGGACAGGGATTACAGAAACAAAGTGTGTGTAGGTTTTGGGGTGGGGTTTTTCTACTTGTTTTTTGTTGCGGGGGGGGAGTATTTTTTTTGGCAATCTGTAGCCAGCTGTCCTCATCACTGTCTCCCCATGCACAGGGTATATGTGTCATAAGAAAAAAAAAATGCTGTCAGCTGATGACAGGTGAAGTAAAGCTAGGGATGCATGGAGCTAATATCAGAGACCATGTGCTCTGGTGGTCCTCACTCTGCCATGGTACCCACCCCTAGGCTTGTTCATTTTCTGTTCTGGCAGGGCTCATGGGACAGGCTGGTTCAGAGCTGATGGCCTACCATGCCCTTTCCCAAGGGAGTGCAACAGGTTGCCACCAGGATCCACTGTCGCCACCGCCAAGGCCCTTGGAGTGATGTCAAGAAGCAGGTGAGGGGTTTACTCAGCATGGGCTGCAAGTATTCACCAGCTACACAGGGAAAGGAAACAAACTGGACAGTCACACTCAAGGTCATTCCCTGTCCAGGAGGCACTACAGCCACAAGAACACCAGCCCAGAGCAGCCTCTCCTCTCCAGCACCCCTGCCTGAATGGCAGGAGGAGATGCTCTCCCATAGTTTTGCTTTTTAAAGAGTGGCAAGGACTGAATCATTAAAATATTATCTGTGTCATGCTCATTTGCTTGAGCTTTCATAGCCTCTTCTCCTACCCAAACTACCTCAAGCGGGAGAGGGGACTGGAGCAGCTGTGGGAGCCTCTGGCTATGGCGCACAAAGCCCACTTGTTATCTGCACTGTCATATGCCTCTCTGCCCCCTCCCCCTTCCCAGCCCTACCACAACCGCCACATCCCGAAAGTAGGAGCTGAGCATCCATCAAAAGGGCTATTATTCCACAATTTCTGAATAGCCACTGTTGCTCTTGGCTATGGAGAACCAAGCCCCCCCCTTTGACACAGCCCCCCGAGCAAAGGAATAGTGGTGTCTGTCACTGGTTGGCATACTGACTTGCAACCCATCGTGGTGGCCAGGGTGGGAAAGAGGGCTGCTGCCTGCACATGGGGATCCATCAGCAATTTAGGCCTTCATTCCTTTCCTACAAGGTAGACTGGTCCTACAGATCCCATACTTTGGGCTTCCAGATGTTAGTGGGGGATAACTCCCATGGAGGCTGGTTAAGAAACCACATAGGGTTTCATTCTTTATGGCCCATCATTTTAATTCTCTCTTCCCAGGAAAGAGAGGCTGTATTTTGACATGTTTTTTGAGTTAGGTCCCATGGTGTTGTTTTGAACAAAAGGGGAACCATGGCCCCAGCTATATTCTCTTCCTAGCGCAAGATGGGGTGTCGGGGTGCTGACAATCTACCCAGGACCAAGTCCCGGGGTGGGGGGCAGGTGCTGCTGGGGACAGCTGGCACGTCTGCTCCAGCAAGAAAGGGATGGCTGGGAGGGAAAAGGGACACAGCAAACAAAGCCACCGATGTCTGGAGTAGCAAGAGGGTATGGAGCATGCAGAGAGGCAGTTGCCAGGGATGTTCACATTAATAGAAGCAGCTTGTTGACTGGCAGCAGGTATTAACGTCCCCGGGAGCCTGCTCTCTGCCCTTTCACCAGGCAGGTGATAGGTGCTGCTACCAGTTGCCCCTGGCTCCATCACAGGTGCATTTAGTATTGCTGCATACTAGCAAACTGGTCGCAGCATGGAGAGTGCCACCACACCTCCACCCGAAAGATTTACCCGCTGTGACACTGTGGGCAAAGCTGGAGTCCTGGCAGGGACAGGAAGACACTCCAGCACATCAAGGACCATGGGCAGGAGGAGATCCATGCACTGCAGGTGGAAACTAAGATTTGCTCAGTCACAGAGCATAGAGCATAACTAATAAAAGGTGTCACATTTTGTTTTCCTGGTTGTGGGAGCTTTTGTTTGGTTGTTTTTTTTAAGACCCCGGATTTAAAAAAATACTATTGGCGTTATCAGTCTTGGGAACTGAGCAGTTTTGCTGGCTGTGAGCAATGCTGAACCCACCTCCAGGACCTTTGCTTTTTTGTCTGCTCACAGAGAAATTCCCTGTTGGTTTATGCCTGTTTGTCTTCCTGTTCTTGGGGAGCTTTTCTTCAGCTGACACATTGAAAAGAAGGCTCGGTGATGGTCTCACTTCTGCGAGCAAGTCATGGTTCTTGGAGCTCTGGTCAGCCCAAAGTTTCCCTTTGTGCCATCAAGGTTGCTTTGAGCCATGTGCCTTGTTGCTGAGTCAGCATTCCGGAAAACGATATGTTGGAAGATATATGGCTGGCCAGAACATGCGGTCACATCTTAGCAGGCTTTGTGTACTGTTTTCTGCTTGAGGGGGCTTCTTTAGTGCAAGTTTTCTTGGTCACCGAGAAAATACCTAAAATGAACAATGATGAATACTGTACTAGAGAAGCCACAGGAGTTTACAGCCATGCAAAAAGCCATTGTACTTGGTCTCAGACCTTAAAGAACAATTGTTTTATGAAAATTTGAGGTTATTCAATTTTCCACTGAAACATTTGAACATAAAGAGGATGACTATACTAGAAAAAAAAAAAAAAAATTAATTATCCTGTAATCCCAAGGCCTCTGGCATGGGAAAGGTTTTCCTGCCTGAAGTGAATATCTCAGGATCATTCACTCAGCAGGTCCAGAGCTGCTCAACTGTGGATGTAGGATGAATTTTAAATCTGCTTTTCTTTCCCTAAGGTATCCCTGACTCTTCAATAAGAAGGCATGCTGAGAAAATCATAGCACCTCAGCTATTAGAAAATTATAGTGCTCTTATTGAAAAGAGCAGAGGCTCTTTTTAAAGTTCCAGGTATGAAATTCAGACGCTTGAACCTGGGGAAATTGACTATCCTCTGAAATTAGCCAGCCATACACACCTCAGCTGGGCTGCTTAGAGCTGAGTTCCTTCACCCAAACCTTTTAGAACAGGGAAAATGTTGGAAATTTGGGCCACTCATTTTCCCATCTCATTTTCCCCTCTCACAGATGAGCTGTGGCTCTGCGCTAGAAGAGCAGTTTCTGTCACAATGAAAGCATTTCTGAGAGCTAATTTACTCATTTGACTGGGCGTGCTGGCACTGGGATCCTGCATGCAAAAAGCCGCAGTAAACTGATTGTGAGTGGTGTGCCTGAAAGAAGAAGCGGGAGGTGTGTTAGGCAGATGTCTTCATGGCAATATGGCAAATAAAGTGGAGGAGTTCCCATATTTTCCTGTATTTCTGCTTACTGTGGGGTCTTTTGGCTATTTTAATAACTGATCAAAAAAGAATGGAGAGCATGAACAGACAGCCGTAATGGTGGAAGACCAGCCAGACGGGATGTTTGGAAGCTAAAAGCTTTGCAGGATGCAATACTGCCCAAATTCCCTGAAGCAGAAGAAATTAACAGGGTGATTGGTTCCCGAGAGGGTAATTCTTTCTGTGATGAGTGCTGTGCATATCTCTGGCTTCTGTTTTTCTACTCAGGGCTTGGATGCAAGCCTATTTGCCTTTGTAATCCACTATTTTCTCCTGCACTGCACAAGGCTGGGAACGCTTTGTTGCACTAAAGGAGAGGTGGCAAGGAACTGAGATAAGGCCCTGAACGGGGCAGGGGGAGACCTGTTTGGGTTTTTTTTTCCTAAGTTTGGAGAATTCAGGTGCTCAAAGCCAGACACCACAAAGCAAGCATGAGAGTGAGGGAAGACGACTCCTTTTTCAGCCTGCCCTAAAGTGCAGTTCAGACACTACAGGGAGCAAAACCTCATCCTGCTCGCTTTTTATGACCCCCAGCCTCCCAGCCCAACAGAGGTTTGGGATTTTCTTGAGATGCCATCTGAATTTTTTTGCACGGTGAGGTCAAATCCTGCAAACTTCTCTTCCTTCCGCAGCATCCCCTCAGGCTGAACTTCACCATGCCTTTGTCCGGCAATCTTGGTGAGGGTTAAGTGAACTGTCTGGCTCCCAGTGTCTTCCGGCTGGATCCAGGACCATCCTCATGCCTGGTGTTGGGGTGCAGGCGTGTGGGGTACGCTGGCTGTGACCCTGCAAAGGCATGGCGTGTGCCAGGGTCAGTGCGGGGCTGCTGGGGTGTGCGGGTGCCTGCATCCCCCCGAGGGGGTTTGTAGCCGGGGGGGATGTCCCTGAGACGGGGCATGTGTGAGTCAGCGCTGCTGGGGATGGCGGGGGGTGTGTCGCTGACGGGTGCATGTGCTGCAGCGGGTGGCTGTGCTTTGTGCAAAGGGGAGACACGCGTGTGCGGGGGGTGCCGCCCTGCCCCCGCCCGGGCTGCTGCCCACGCCGTGCCCCGAGGAGGCGGGCCGGGAGGCGGAGCGGGGCGGGGCGGCCGCTGCCCCCCGGCCCACGCGGGGCCGCGATTGCCACTCGCCCAGTGGTGGCCGCGGCTGTGGCCGGGCGCAGCGCGGAGCGGAACCCCGCTGCGGCGGCGGGAGGCTGGTGAGCGAGAAGCGGGGCTGGGGGCAGCGCCGGGCGACCGCCTCCCGGGACAAAGCCGGGCGGGGAGGGACCCCGCCGCCGGTCGGGCCCGGGGCGGGGTTGCCGGGGGTCCGGGGCCGTGCCGTGCCGTGCCGGTGGGGTCGTGCCAGTGCCCGCCGAGCATGCGGGCGGAGGGCGGGACGGGGTTGAAGTGGCCCCGGGGCTCTCACCGGTTCCCACAGGCACCACCGGGAGCCTCGGCGGGCCCTGCCCGGTAAACTTTTCCCAATCCCGGTAGACGCCCGGCGCCTCGGAGGAGCCGTCCGGCAGCCAGAGCTGCTTGGGTCGGGGGCTTGGGGTTTGGCTTGGTTTGTTTTTTTGTTTCGTTTTTTATTTTCCCCCGGCGCATCCTTGTGCCGCATCCTCTCATCTCTGTCCCAGGTAACAGGTAGCCTTTGTATCGGGTCCTTGCCGGTGCCCGGGAAGCGCGGGGGCTCCGGGCGTGCCTCAGAGGCAGCTCCTGGCTTTCGGCTTGTCCGGGCGGGGGCGAGCCGGGCCGGTTTCCCCGCGCGGTGCTGCGTGGGTCGGTGGGGGCCCAGCACCGGCTGCCCCGCCGGTGTGCGGACACGGGCCCGCCTGCCCCGGGTTCTGGGCAGCGAGACACAGGCGAGACACAGCGGCTGCTTCAGCTGCAGAAAGGGAAATCCCGATCTTTAAAAGGCAGTTGGCAGCGCCGATTATTAAAGCAGAAGTGAAGAGGTTTTTCTGGCTCTGGTCCCTGCTTTTCCTCCCTTTGATTTTTTTTTTTTTTTCTTTTTTTTCTTTGCTGGTTCTCATCGGGACACTTGTTCAGCTTTGGGTGATGCTGGACACTGCTTGCTAGATTTGAAAGGAAAAAAAGCCACGGTGCTAGAATATTTGTTAAAGATATTTTCCCTGCAAGAACTGTTAATCGTGTTGAAGGTGTTGGGGTACATCCAAGAGTGACTTGCTGTCCTTTGGCTAATTTGAACTCTGTGAAGCCTATGGAAAAACCTGTCTAAAACAGTCCCTCCCCTGAAAAGAGAGATGCACTAATCTTTGAATCCCATTGATATTCCCTTTTATTCTGCTCTTTCATGATACAGATCCTAGTTTATCAGCTTACCTGGCAGAAGGAGTCTGGAGGTACTAGTGCTTTAGCCGATCAAAGCCTCCTTTTCCAAAGGGAAAGTGAGTCAGTGGCTTTTCCCCCAGTTCACTTGATCCCACCCAAGCCCTTACTAGTATTCTTTCTTTTCACTGTGTAATAGGGTGGCTGTTGGAGAGGGTGGCCAGGGCATCTCTGAGCCCAGAGGCAAGAGACTTTACTGAAGTGCAGGCTGGTTTAGAGGTGCGTGCAGGTGCAAAGCTGTCCACAGCCACAGTAGTGTTCCAGTATGTCTGTGTGGGGAAACCACTGGAGTATCAGGCTGCTAAACTGTGTTCTCATGCAGTCAGGATTGGGGTGTAAAAGTGCCTTTTCACTCAGAAATCTGTGGTGAAGGAGCCTCAGTTTGCTTTGCCTTTGCATTGGAGTCAGCTGGCTGGGACATGGTGACCTGAAGTCGGTTAGGTGAGGAAGCAATGTGGGACACTTGTGTGCCCTGACACTCATAGCAGCTGTCTGTAATATTTCTGATCTAGCTGTGTTTTCTGATCTTCTCTTCCCTAATCCACTGAGCTTTGTGGGAGTCCTCCTCTGAAGTACCTCCAGAGTTGTTAGCTCCAGGTAGCTATTGGCTGAGTGCCATCAGACCTGGCCATGCGGGGAGAGGGGGCACAGGAATGCAGGAATGTCTTGTTCCTGGGGCATTTCCTCCTGGGGAAGGAAGATGGGAAGGGATTCTTGTCTGTTAAGTGATTCAAGAGCAAAACGTTTCTCCCCTTGCAGACAATGAATCGTTTTGAATCGTTTCAGCGAGCTGACACTTATTTGTGGCTCCTGGCAAACCAGATAAGAGCTTTCTGCCAGGCACTTGCTCAAATCAGTGCCAGCCCCAGCCGTGCTGATTGTCTGTCTGTGTTACCCTGGTTGGGAGAGAATCCTTTGTGTACCATGGCAGTAATCACAGTGCTGCTTCTGGGTGAAGGAAGGTTGTTGCCGGTCCCCTTGGTTACACAGTTGCTGATTCTGGTCTTTGTATCTCCAGGCCTTTTTATTTTCCAGAGACAGGATGACACTTTGAAGAAGGAATTTTTCCTGCCTGACTCTGCTTGTGGGGCTGCAAAGAGCTATTTCCAAGACCTCTTTCCTTTACCCTTGATCTAAACCTTGCACGAGGCTGGTTATACATGCTCATTAAACAGGGAATTAAATCACATAGGAATGCTGCTTGCTTGATGTCTTCTCTATTACAGAGCTATGCTTAGAAGTTGAGGCTTTTTAAGTGACTGTGTGGGCTTTAGCTAAGCTGTGAAAGAAGCCTTGTAAACAATAACCTCTTGTGATGAAGGCAGAGTAAGTGTAATTATCAGCTGTCCTATTAAAAATCTTACCATTTTGGGGCATAACCAAACTAATCAGACAGTGTTGTGCTTTTCCAGATAACTAAGTGATCTTTAAGAGTGGCCCTGGGGACCAAATGCAAAATGAGCAGCGAAGGACGGTGCAGAAGACACAGAGGGCTCTGGGTCTGAGCCACGAGGATTTGAAGATGTCTGCGTGCAGTGACTTTGTGGAACACGTTTGGAAGCCCGGCTCCTGCAAAAACTGCTTCAACCCAAAGAGTTCCCATCAGCTGCAAACACCCCCAGACGTGGGAACTTGTGGCGTGCTCCCGAATGGAGTTAGGACCAAGCCTGAGAGCCCTGCGTCAGAAGACGAAGGTGTAAATACTTCTCCCTTCTCAAAGCCAACAATTGCTGTTAAGCCAACTATGATAAACTCGGATGTTTCTGACGCGTGGGTGGATGTGAATATGAATGCAGATTTGTCACAGGTAATGATTAATCCAGTCAAAGCATGACTTCCCGTTACTTATCTCTCCCTGGGAGTGCTAGGTATATCTGTTAAAACCGTTTCCTTCCCTTTGGTTTCCCTTCTGGTCTTAACTCAGGTTTTTAAGCTGTATATTGGTTTCTCAAAGTATCTTTGGCTGAAGCTGAATGAGATGTTACTCACAGAGCATGTGCAAAGGAGCTTAAAAATACGTTGCTTGTTTAGGAACTTCCGGATTGTAAATGAGGATGCAGGTTAAAGTTATTTTCCTGGGAAGGTATATACTGGAAAGAAATCCTGTCTGATTGCAGCCAGTGCTAACTGGATCCACAGTCTTTGTAGATGAGGAATCAAGTGTCCTGCCTTCCTGGCCCAACTGCTTGGGCTCCCAACCTCTGCCAGAGCAGTAGTGCTCTCTGGGTGTAGCACTGCTGCCTGCCTGCAAACTGGCAAGTCCTGGTGGTTTGAGTTGATGGGCAGTTCACTCTTCTCCCCCATGAGTCGATATTGGCACTGTCCCAGCCACATGGAGTGATGCCTGGGCTGCTGTTGCCCTGTCTGTGGCTTAGGTGTGCTCCCATCTCCCACCCTTGAGCCAGAGGAGAGTCAAGGCTCCCCAGCTCTCTTCTTAGCCTCTCATTGCCCCCTCTTGCTTCTCCTCCAGGAATAAAGGGCACACGAGTGCAGGCTGCCAGCATCGGTGGGCTTTGATCTATGCAGGCAGATTTGGCCCTAGGCTGAATTTTGCACTATGGAAGCAGGTTCTGCCACCCTGGGGCTGGGGTTTGCTTCACAGGCACCCTGCCTCTCCCACTCCCTCTCTCACTTGGCAAGCAGGATAGATCTCCTTCAGATGAAGATTTTGAATATCTTTCCCTGCCTGCTCCCCAGTACCTACTGCTGAGTGTAGCCAATCTGCTATCGCAGGATAACCTATGATAGTCCATGTCTATGTTCTGGAGTCACATGCAGTAGTGTGAAATGAAACAAAAATAAGCAGAGGGAGGACCAAATATTCCTTCCCACTCTGAATCTTTAATTGCACGGTGATTCGCAGACAGGATGATAGGTTGGACAAGTTTCTGGCAGCGAACCCACAGAAAGAGAAAGGAGAATGCCTTATTCCAGTGCATTGCCATTGTTAGTAATGCAAGGATTGCAAATGGTCCAAGAAATAAGACAAGTGCAATTTAAATAGAAAAGATTTGTGGTAGTTATTGCTGGGGTGAGCACAGAGCAAAACAGACTGTGAATGCCAGAGGAATTTTCTGTGGAGCTGGACTTTTTTCTTTTGTTGTATTTTGCTTGTTTGTTCAAAAAAAAAAATCTTTCTTATTGCATATGCACATCCTGACAGAACAATTGTCTCTTTGGCCCATGCAGGTCAGCTGGGGGATGGTTTCTGGCAAACACCTCCTTCTGAAGTCAGGAGATGCACAGCGGATCTGCCTCGACAATTTTGGCAATGGTGGTGTGAGAAAGCCCTTCCTTCACAACCCGCCCAGCGACTGCTTGTCTTGCTGTCCTCCAAACTACTCCATGGTGGGCCTGCGCAGCCTGGAGAGTCGAGTGGAGAGAAATGTCTCCATCCACAGCCTGGTACTTGTAGGTGAGGTGGGCAAGCAGGAGGACAGAGCCAAAGACAAGTTTGTCCTGCCGCATCGGGGCCCCTGCCCTAATGCATCCGCCTTGGGAGACAGAAGCACCATGAACTCCAGCAGAAACCCTTCTTCTCAAGCCAGAGAAGGAGCAGCACTTCCCTCGGAGGGCGACTGTGGTCACCTCTCCTCTGGCTTTGAAAGTGAGGGGGGTGAGTACTGTTTGATCACGGACTGCCGCAGAGAGTGCTCAGCGGCCCGGGAGCCGCGTTGTGCAGAGGGGAAGGTTGCCCGGTGTGAGAAGGAGAGCCCCGCTCCCTGCGGATGGAGGCAGCGGGATGCTCCTGAAATTCCCAGGCCAAGTGGCAGGGCGGTCAAGTTTAGTGAAGAGGAGCAGAGAACTGTGAATGTGGCCTTCTGCATCACAAAAGACCAGGGTGATCCTCTCCCCTGTGCCTCATGTTCAGAGAGGAAAAAGCTGAGTCTCCGTGCTGAGCCTGCTGCCCTTCCTGAGAGCACAGGCAGCAGCAAGACGGCTGCCTTTGCTATATCCCGGGAGGACAAGGACTCTCCTCTTGCTGGAGAGCCCTCTGTCACCAGAGGCCACTGGCCTGAGGGTTCAAGCACCCTTCAGCAGGCTCTGGTGGAGCCGCAGCACTCACGCCTTGCCTCACCTCCCCGCAGTGATCCCATCTATGCTGAGAGCACCAAGAGGAAGAAGATGCAGCTGAAGGCTGTCAGTGGACAGGCAAAAGCAGAGAAGTTGGCCCATGGCACTGGCAAGGATCAAGCTGATGGGGTGTGGAGGGATGGCAGCTGGACTTTGGGTGGTGAGAAGGAATACCAGGACTCCACCAGCCAGGTGGCAGCAAAGATAACTATCATGACAGCGCACACTGAGGATGATCACAAGACAATATTCCTCAGCAGCCCTGACTCGGCGGTGGGAGTTCAGTGGCCATGTATCAGCCCCACCTCCCACCCTGATTTTGGGACTTTATCAGCTGCCATTGAGCCTGGAGAGATTTTTCAAGCATCTGGAAGTGAAAACAGCCTACAGTTTCATCTGGCAGCTCCTGCCAAGGCCCCAGTTACTGAGAGTCCAGCCATTCCCCCAAAGATGTCAAAAACCAGCCAGACAGGCAGTGAAGGGAACCATGTGCCCCCAGTGAGCTCCCATGTGGGGAGGTTTGGTGATGACAATAGCCATGACGGAGCTGGTGTTCAGCTGCTGCCAAGGAGCAGTACAGATACAGGCGCCTTTGGAGCATCCCCTTCTCCGTGCGCTCATGTCAACGGGGTCTCTGTGGAGGAGTCCAGCAGAGGCCTGGCAGGCTCGTCCTATGACAGGAGGCAGAAATACTACACTCCAGCGTGGACCAAGCAGTGCCGGATAGAGGAGGAGGAGGAGGAGGAGCAGCAGGAGCTCTTAATTCACCCATGGACAGTGGGAGCTGAGAATGGAAGAGCTGGTGCCAACCTTGTGGATGATGGCCCGATGCTGGAGACCCAGAATGGGATCAGCAAATCATCATCTTTCTCGTTTGATTACCCTAAAGACAAGAGCAATGGCGTGGAGTTTACACCACCACCACCACCTCCGAAAAAGCAGTCCAGGTACAGCCCTCTGTGTGCATGGTGGCTTATTAACTATTTGCAATTGGGGTGTTTGTTGCAGGGACTGATTGACTAGGAGGTGCTTCCTGTTCTTTTTTTTTCTTCCTTTTCTTTTCAACAATGGCCTTTCAGGAGCATGGGAGGTGATTGCATGGCTGAAAAAGTAATTACTTTTTTTACACTGAAAAGCTGTCAGATCTTTGCAAGTCCTTGTTTGAATGCCATGCATACTTGCAAAAGCCCTTCAGGGATGCAAGGTACTGTCTTGGGTCCCAGTATTAAAGTAGAAAACAAGGTCTGTGCCTGAGGTGGCTGGTGTTTCCCATGTCAGCTTCATTCTGTCTCAGCACAGTTCCTTCATGTTGAATAGAAGAGAAAATGTGGGCTCATGAGCTCCTCTCGTAGGTGGATTTGAGGAACTGCACTTGGTGCTAATAGCGAGGGCCTCTGAAATCCTCATTTTGAGTTCGGCTCCAATGTCTTTTTGGTTTTGAGGTTAACTTGTGAAGCTGCAATTTCCCAGGGAGGACTCCTCACCTGCAAAGAGGTAACTGGAGCTTGCCTAATGTGCACTCAGGATGTGCGGGAGCTGTCTGGCTTCAGGTAGCCTTCCCGCTCTCCTGAAGTCAAGTCTGCAGGCAGGGTGACAGCAGGCCCTACAAAACAAATATGAATGAGGGAGAGCTGTCCATTTGGGAAGGAAGTAGCTCTGCTTAAGCAATTAACAATTAAGAAAACAGGCTTCAGATACTTTGATGCTTTGTGTGCATTCAGTATCTGCAGCTGTGTGTATCCAAAAAAAAAAAGGGGGGGAAAAAATTATAAAATGGAGGAAGAAAAATTTATTTCCTTGCCATGCAGCTAATGGATTAGGTTCTCTGATCATAGTGGGGTTGGATATTTTCACATTCTGTGAGTGTCCTGTATTCACTTTATTGTGTGCACCAGTTTTGTTACCTGGAACTGTGCATTGCACAACAGATGTGACTCCAGCTCCTTGATTTAAAAGTTGAAAGAAGAAGGGATGGGTGTTCAGAGGAGAACTTGCTCTTGGGCTCCATATTTGAGTTTCTGTGTAGGTATCAGCGACCTTCAGGCTGAGACTGTGGTTGAGTTAGACCATCCTTTTTTTGTTCTCACATTGAATTTTCAGTGTTTTTAGGGCTGGCTAGCCCCAGGAACAAGTGTTTTAAATTGATCAAGAGGTGAAAAAAGTTTGTTTTGAGAGGGAAGGGAGGCTCTAGTTCTTAATGCTGAGCTCCCTGCTATGATGCTACATGATTGCTGCTGTCCGTGGAAAGAAAAGGTCCACAAGCAAGTGAGCACACAGATGAGTTTTATTGCCTTTAAAATCAAAAAGAATGCTAAGATGTACTTTAGCTTTGACCCCATGACCTTTCTTTCATGGCTGCTGCTACTTGGTGTCTCCTGTTAGCCCGTGGTTTTGGATTGTATTTGCCAATATTTGGCAAATGATACTGTTGAGCAATGATCATTTAAGAAACACCAAGCTGCCTGCTGAAAGTCCTCCAGAACCTCATTCCTTTCCCCTGCAGAGGAGAGGTCACAGAGGAGAGGCCAGAAGGGTGGTGGCACTCAAACTCAGCAATATATATCCCAGCAGTATTTTCCACTTGAAGTGCTAGGATCTCTTTCTGCTTATGAAGGAGCAGCCATGCAGAGCCCTTTGTCTGTCTTGGGCTTTCCTGGCAGGGCTTGGAGTCTCCTTTGTGTCTTTGTGAGGGCTGGGAGTCAAGGTGGGGGGCTCCTTGATGTGTCAGGGTGTCTTCTTGGCTGGATGACTTGGATCAGCTGTGCTCCAAGGCAGGAGCATGCCCTGCTCTTGCCCTGCATGTGGAGTTACACTCAGGGGTGTGGAGCATATTCTGCTCCTTGAAGGGTCTGTTTCATGCTCTTGGTGTGAGCAGGATGTGCCCGCTGTACCAGTTGCTTCTGAGTCACCCTGAAAGCATCTGTGTGGTAGAGAAGCCTGAGTGAAAGAGGGCAGGGAAACTGAGGTCAGGGAACAAGTAGCGTCTGTGACTGGGAGCTCTGGCAGAGCCATAAACTCTACCAAGTGGTTGACTAAGGCAGGTGCTGGCATTGCTTTTACCCCTGTGACTGTAGGCCATGTGTTGTGCTACATGTATTTATCTCCTAAAAGCCTCAATGCCTCCAGCTAAGCCTTGGGGCACCTTAACTCAAAGAGCGTGGCCCACCCTCTGGCTACCAAACCCCTGCGCAGCCTGCCCGAGAAGCCATTTGATCAGATGGCAGGTTTTGCAAGCCATGCAAACTCAGCTGGTTGCTTTGTTTGTTTGCTTTGAGGGTGCTCTCGTTTTTGTCTCAAGCATGACTTCTCTGAGCGTGTCGATGCAGGAACCAGGGTGTTGTTACCTCGCATGGCGGTGGGAGGGATGACTACGTGCACAACTGGTTAAAACCACCATAGCGGGATTGTGTTACTCTGGGCAGTCATTGCTTGCAGCTTTGGGTCATGACATGACTCTTACCTGGTGCTGGAGGAACATCTCCTCTGATCTTCCTGAATTGCAGCCAAATGCCTGAAGAAGGTAGGAGGTCTTGCACACAAAGATGACTCTGAGACACTTCTACACTCTTCTAGGCCTGGGCAGTCTGTTGGTGTGTGTTTGTCTGTAATGGAACAACCACCACCAATACTTCTGTTACGCCTACGTAGTCCCCCACAGAGACAGACCTCATCAGCCCAAGATGTTCTCTGGGAGCGTAGCTGCAAAGGCTCCTTTGATGGATGGATGGAGGTGAAACCAGCATAGATCTGGGGGCTGGGGCTTAGCAAATCAGGGTGTATTTCAGCTTCAGGAAAGGTGTGTAACCATCTTTTTTTCCTTCTAGATCTTAAGCTGTAGCAAGATACTTGATTTCATGTTGGAAAATGAATCCTGCCTGTTTGACCTTCATAATTAAACTTAATTTCTTATTTTAAAGGAAACTTGCATGTGTGTTCGAACTAGTTTCAAAGCAGAGAAAGAAAAGAGTCTGTACATTTTGTTCACCTTGATTCTAACAATTAAAAGAAATCAGGTTTTTAGGGGGTAAATTCCTGCTATGCACTGAAGAAACTCTGGTTTGCAGTAAGCTGTCTCTTATGATGGTGGAAGGAGCAATTTTAGTGAGTTTTGAAAGCTGGCACAAGAAGAGGAAAATAATGAATTAGTGCCTATATAAAGCTATGCTGGGCATCTTGTGACTGTTTCATCATACAATCTTATTTTCCTTCTTCTATGAAAGATTATAGATATTTAAGATATGCTCAGTCTGAAACAAAATGGAAAACGAGTTGAATTACAAGAGGAAAGAGGTTGGAAAGGGAAGATGGTGGCTGGTATTATTCTAGAAGTCAGGAAGGTAGTTGGCTGTGGAAAGGGCTCACCAGGGTTCCCCTGCATTTGTATGTGCAATGATGACTTAAAGGTTCTTTGGTGTGAAATGCTCCTGCGTGGCCTTCAATTTCCTGACAGGAGGGTTGAATCTTTGCTGAAATTTATGTGTCTCTTATGCAGAGGGTCAGGCTAAAAGATCCTAATGGTTCTTCCTAGCCTGCAAAACCTTGACAGGTAATTTATTCCATGTGCCTCCTAAAGAAAGGAAGCAGTGATGCTGTTTTGCATCTTGAGCTGGTTTTGTGATAATTAATGACACCTTCAAAAGGCAGCACCACAGATAGCTTCTGAGATTTGCTGAATGCGCTCGCGTGGGTAACAAAGGTGTTTAGCATGGCATATCTTGACACCTGCCATCTCTGGAAACAGCCAAGCCCAGTGAGCTTGAGATGTGCCACATAGCATGTTACGGTGCTGCTGCTGCTGCCTGATGCCAGAGGGAACAGAAAACAAGTGTTACAAAAAAAATGACGATGTTGGGAATTTGATCACCAGGAAAGGAGCCAGGTTTGCTCCTCGCTGGGCAGGTGGTGCTGGCTGGTGGGACTGCTCTGTGTTTCTTGCCCAGAACTGCTCTGAGATGGAGCAGTGCTGCAACTAGAACAGAATATTCCCCTTTTCTTACCATTTCTGAGGCACTCATTTCTCTTTGGACCTTGGTGTCAGGGTGTACCTTGCTGACAAAAGCAGACTGGCTATATGGAGCCACTGTGGCAATTACAAATGTGGGTCCCAAATTTTGATCCTTTTCTCCATGACTGGATGATAGCAGGGACTTGCTGTGTTTAGTCTAGGACAAGCCAGATTTATTATTATTTAAAAAAATAAGTTAAATAATAATAAATAACTCCCCCTCAAAAAAACTCTAGATGAAATCCATTTAAATCCATAATTGATAATTAAATAAGTAAATAAAGCAAATAAGGGAGGGTGTGAATCAAACAGGAGAGAGAATTGCACTCCAGGATAGGGAGGTAATGCACTTTTTGGATTCCCGCTGTGTTTTTGTTTGAAACTAATCAGAAATTTCTCATGCTGCTTTTGCCAGTGGATCATTTTTAAAAGGTTTTGTTTTATCAGCCAATCTTTTAGGAGAGATTGTTTCTTTTAAAATGAAAGCCATTTGCTTTTCTGTTTCCTATCTTACCACTTAAAAAAGCGCAGAGTTGGAAATTGAAATGAGATTTGTTGTCCTTTTCACCACATGGGAGCATTTAATTTTTGACCCATTTACCATCTTAATTCTGCACCCCATCTGAATTTCCCCTTGCATCTCCTGATTCCAAACCCTTGCTTCAGCTTAACATGTGCTACATGAAACGTTTCTGTACAGGGAGGAGAGGTGAGGTCCTCTGGACAGAGCTAGAAGCATTTCAAAATCCTCTCTTTCCCTCACCTCAATTTTGCTTTCCCCACCTTTGCCAGCTGGTAGCAGAGGGATAAGTACAAAACCAAGCCCCGAGTGCTGTAAGCCCTGTATGCTGGTTTTTAACCACCCTGTGCAGCCAGGGGAAGATGTTGGAAGAAACAGCAGTGGAGGGAGGAGGAAGATATAATTATTCATGTTTCATGATAGACAAGCATATGGTACAACGGTACTTCCTCTTGTGAAATAATTATGACCAGCCATGTGTTGTGTTTGATGCTGTAATGTAGTCTGGCTCTTCTCTCTGCCATACGCTAGTTTCAGTATTTTATTTTTAGAGGGGGTGTCCTGTTGCTGTTATCAACAGCCTTATCCTGGCATGTGGTTTGTGTGTATTCTCTGCTTCCTTCCCCAGTTGCATGATTTATAAAGCTCATCATCTCCATTATCTGTCCAAGCCCTGTCACCTGTGCTGCGAGGAAGCCAACCCCTCCTGCTGGCACAGCAAGGCTGGGAAACCCCTGTGATGGGGCTGCAGAGCGGGTGCTCCTTGTGATGGGGCCTCTGCTACTGACAACAGGCTGCACGCATGATGACCACTGGAAAGGGGCAAGTGTGAGCCTCGCAGCTCTTGCATCTGAGTGGCCTTCCCCCCCTCTCAGCCTCCCTGCCCCTTACACTTTTGGAATGTAGCCAGATGCACGTGCCAAATCTCAGGCAGGGAATTCAAGCCAAAGGCATGCCTGGAGTCCAAGGGATCCTAGGGGTGATATCCCAAGGCACATGTGTCCGCTGCGGTGAGGGAAGCGATGCTTTGGTGCTCGTCTCCACTCTCTCTGAGCAGTGCAAAGTGCTCAGCCAGTGATGCTGGAGTCCCACAGCAGTGTCAGGTGGGACACCGAACTGTTAAGAACTGTGAAATTAAAAACAAGTCTACCATTCAAATATGAATCAATGGCAAGACAAAGAATGCCCTGGCTGGAGATGCAATGTGGGGCATTTGCAATGTTATGGAACTCCAAACTAGGGTTGTTGTTTCTTTGTTTGTTTTATTGTGTGTGTGCTTGTTTGTTTGTTTGTTTTAACACAAGACTACTGTTTTCAACTTTGACTTGTTTTAGGCAGGATTGTGGGAATTGTGCAGAGAGCCAGCTGGATGAAATTGTTTAGGGTGGGAAAGCGGGGGAATAGTCAACAGGAAGGGTAGCTTGAATATCTCAGTGTGTTGCACAGAGAGTGTTGAGTGATTGCAGTGTATTTAAAGTTGCCCAAATAATTTGCAGAGCTGTAAATCCCGTCTTTTTAGGTTATTAGATTGGGAGACTGACTTTCGTGACCTGTTCTTTAGGCACTGGCACATGGGGAGCCTCTGGTGCTGCTCTTGAAGTTGTCATTTACGTTTAAGGTGCTGAGCACAGATTTTTGAAATTGGGGAGAATTAACCACTACTACATCTCTCTGAAGGGGACTGA